>NW_026126799.1:0-108365 GCF_943737965.1 Phodopus roborovskii | reverse complement strand
TTGGAAAATAATTTCAGAATTCTCTGAATTAAGCAGGGTGTTGGTGGCACATTCCATTAATCCCAGCACTCCAGAGGAAAAGGCCGGCAGATCTTTGTGAGTTCAAGTCCAACCTGGTCTACAAATCAAGTTCCAGGATAGGCTTCAAAGAACTACAAAGAAACCCTGTCTAAAACATCAAAGAAACAAAAAAAATCTTAGACTGACTCTAAAACTGTAAGCAAGCACACAATCAAATCCTTCCTGGCAGAAGAGATGTTTTGGTCATGGTAGCTTTTACAACAGTAAAACAGTAATTTAGACACTCACCATGTATATCATCTGTGCATAGAAATGTTTTAATGTTGTTCTTTTGTGGTGATAGCTTGTTTACACAAATAAAGTCTGTTTGTGAGTAAGATATAGATGCAAATGCTGAGAGATCAGAGAGAAGGAGCAAGCCACACCTCATGTTATCTCCTAAGCATCTCAGGAGGAACAGAACAATTTCCTGTTTTCCCTGTTTATACTCTTTTTCTGCCTAGCTACATCATTTCCTGTCTTTCTGGGCAGTATTGTTAACTAGTGGCAAAGTCCATTCTCGGAACCACAGAAAGACTTTGTTTGTGTAAGAAAGATATCACCACATCAGTTAAAATGAGAAAATCTTGTGTCAATGATTAATGACTGTATTAATGACCACTTGTAACAAACTTGTGACACTGTTCCTGAATTAAGTGTCTCAATAACAGAAACTGTCAAATCTAGGTTGTATGTTTTCAGCTGCCCAGATTGCATTTAAGGATGCAATTGCATTGCCATTTAAGGATGCTGTAATCTTCCTGCAAGTGTTCCCTCTGTCTCTTTAACACATGTCTTCTGGGATACCCATTGGCTTTCAACACCTTAATGACATCATCCTCCCTCAGCCAATCAGCAGTAGATAGTGTTTTGAGGTTACTTTGGAAATAACTGAACTAACGTTCCTCACTGCTGAGCATCTTTGATTGTGCCCAGGTGTGCACTTTTACTGGAAAACACAACATCCAGAGTACTCATCCCTTTATCAAGATCCCTCTACACCTTTTATAAACCAACAACCTGTTCTTCATCCCTTAATCCATATCTACTCTTTTCTGTGTTGTTCCTGACTTGAAGATGTCAGGCAGGAAAAAATTAATGGTTTCAATTCTTTTAATGGACAGCTCCATAAACTGGGAAGCATCAAACAATGTGGGATTAAGGGGAAAGTGGTGAAACATCAGATGACGGCGTAAATGTAGTTTTGGATATGACATTTCCTTGGGGTTTATTGACAGAGAATTTCTCTCCATCTTGTCACTAAATGTGTCTTTACTTTCCTTGGTGAGATAGGCAGACTGGAAGGGCTCTCTACAGGGTATTGTGTCTTAAGAGTATGAAAGAAGGAAACAAGACTATTCCTGGGACTGTTTCAGGTGAAGCAGAGAGAGAGAGAGAGAGAGAGCTGGGTATGTAGAGCGGGTCAAGTAGGCCATGATTCTTCCCTGCACTAAGTTTGTCTCATGAGAATTACCAAGTTAGTACTGTAAGAGAGTGGTGTTGGGATATCGAGTGGAAATATCTGCAATCTCTTACACACCTCCATGAGCAGGGTTGCCTGGCCACCCAGGCTGGATGAAGCAATATGTCTTACTCATGGACTAGAAGGCAACTTTCTTGGACCTTGGCTATTACAGTTAGGCCTATTACTTGATAGGAGAGATGGATCAGCGTTTCATGTCTAGAGCTCAGAAGCAATAGTGTTTCCTGTTGTGACTCTCAAAACACACCCTTGAAAATTAGTGTCAGTTCCAGGACTGTTTTTGGTGTGTTCCCTGAGCTCTTGGGAGCTGAGGTACATGAGCCACCACTAGCAAAGCTCTGTCCAGTTTTAAAGGAACCTTTCTTCATGTTAAAATTCTTTTTAATTTCTCAAATTGAAAGACCCCACTATGCATATTTGCCTGTTTGAACTGCTCTTGCCAATTTGCCAAGGTCAAGTTATGGGAAAAGTATTGGAGGGAACCAGTTGCTGCTCTCATCCAACGCCAACCAGATATCTCTGGTCTGCAGCTTGCACCAAAGCAAGGTCAGCAGGGATGATATCTGGGGAACAGAAGGTTCTGGGAGCATTCTGTGGATACCACCAGAGTGCTGAGATAGTCATAACTGAATTCTTTGTATTTTTTTGTGCCCAACCCGAATAAGCAACTCTGTCCTTGGATAACCTAAATTGCCTTAATTGAATGGACCAATGAAATCCCTGTAACCATGCTTCTGCTTCTGTAAGCCTGCTTCTTGCCACCCCAACCCTATATAAACTGCCCTGAGTTTTAACCTCAGCACACTAAGTCCCCTGAAATACTGAAGCATCCACAGGTACCTGTGTAAGCAATAAACAGCCTCTTGTGCTTGCATCCAGTGGTCTGGTCTCGCCTAATGGGGGCAAGGGCCTTGCTACTGATGGGCTCTGAACTCTTGGGGTCTTTCAAAATGATAATATTTTTATTGATGATGTTGGAATTGTTTTTTGCAAACCATCAAACCACATTAGTTTACATCTCCTTCCATATTTTTCCCTCCAAACTTTTTGACCATCCCAAAGAAAAATTGAAAAAGTCTACAGCAAGTCTTTCCTTGGTTACCCCAAATTGCCTTAATTGAATCGACCAATGAAATCCTTGGAACCATGCTTCTGCTTCTCTTAGCCTGCTTCTTGTCACCTGATCCCTATATAAACTGTCTGAGTTTTAACCCTCAGCACAGGGCCACGTATATTCCCTGGAGCATGGTCAAAGTCTCACTGACCCACCTCTTAAAGATATCTGAGTTCTTCTCCACCGCCAACACTCACCCTTTCTGCTTGAGCCATTAAGTGTGTAGAGTAACACTTCAGCATCTTTATCACAATTTAAGGACTCTCTTCAGTGGCTTTTGGATTACACTGTTTCTTTTTAATGTGAGGAAGGTAAAAGTCTCCTGTAATCATTTCTCATTCTTAATTATGAGTCTGTCATCATAGATACCAATGCAGAGGAAGCTTCCTATGCCATAACAGCCAATGACACCACAGATCACTGACTTCCACATGGCTTCAGGAGGCAGTATAAATTAAAGAGACCAAGCTGGCATGGAGCTAAAGCACAGTCTATGGAGGCCTTTTGAGGCGGGTCAATTCAGATAAAGGACCACTCTCCATCTCCATTAGTGTGAGCTTCTGCCCTCTGTTTCCTTCTACTTGGCCTGTTCATGGAGATCTGCTCTGTCATCGCCAGCATCAACTTCTTTTCAATCTGATGAGAATGCTTTTAAAAAGGCATCTGCCCATAAGACTTGATATTTTAATTGTTCCAGATTTCTTTTCTTCTCTCAATATCTTCTGCTCTCTCATCTCCCCTCTGTGCCTACCTGGGTCTCTAATCCTCCTGGAGATGCTCTGTGGTTGTGCAGATGCCAGCAGCCACTGCCATCTCAAATTGATGTTTACTGTAAATTCTTGAAATAATTTTGGATGTAATCCCTGTTTTTCAGTTGCATTTGAAGTTAGGTCATATCTACAACCTCATCAGCTGTATAATAGGAATAAAAAGCCTTCAACTCTAGGACCATAGTGGTCATTAAATTAGCAATGCATAAATGACCAAAAAATAACATCAGTTACTGGAGAAGAGGAGGTTTTGTTTTCATAAGTTCTTTTATTCTTGCTTATAGGCAAATTTTTTAAAATCCTGTCTCAGACACCAACAGAGGCTCACTGGGACTTTTCAGTCCTATGGCCCCAAATTGGGTAAGTCTCATTCCTTTTGAAAACAATGTTATTTGACCTGTAATCATATATAGAAATTCAAAGAAATGGAATCATTTTTTTAAATTAGTTGTAATTTATCTTAAAATCTATCTTATTTTACATACTAATGCCAGGTGCCTCTCCCTCCCTTCTATCCATTCCCCTACCTCCCCCTTTAGTAGCATAGTAAGGATATCCAAAACTGGGTAGTTCACTAAATTTATTGATCTGTATTGCTGCATGTAGTGTTTTATTTACTCTAATTTCTTTAGTAAGGGGCTTTGTCACACACTTATTCTCTCTCTCTCTGTTTCATCTCTATCTCTCTATCTCTCTCTCTCCAACACACACACACACACACACACACACGTGTATGTGTGAATGTCAGACAGAGACTGACAGAATTGTAGGACAGTAGGAGGTGGCTTCTGATGTTTCTCTATCTTGTCTTTTTCTGTTTTAGAGCAAGAGCACCATGCAAAAATACCAAGACATATCTCTTCTGCCAAAATAGCGGTTCAGATTTTTAATTTCCATAGGAATGAATGTGAAGTCAGCGACAGAGTACCCATGGAAATGTATATAAAAATGAGTCATGACCTCCCTAGAGATGGGGGCAGATCTCCAAAGAACTTAAAGAGGAAGCATTTGTGTTATACCACAATTTTTTTAACGTGAGAGCCTGCACTTTTCTTCTCCTTTCCTGTGACTGATTCTTCACTAATCCTGTCTTCATCTTCATGTTCCTCCCTCTGCTGACATCATAGAACTTGAGAAAGACATCTTTCAGTCAGATTTATGGCCGCTCACACAAATGTTTTTCCTTGCTATTCAAAGACACGAGAACCACAAATAAGGGAAATCATGATAGTTCATGAGCATGTTTCCACATGGTCCTGATTTTAGATGAAAGTTTGCAGTTTAAGTGGTTGTGTCTGCATTGGTGAGTGTGTCAACTGCTGTATCTCTGGCCAGGCATCACAGACTTATTCCTATGTATGGCAGAGCCCAGATTGATCTTCTCTTAATCCTGTAGCATATTGTTTGGTTAAGAAAGAACTTAGCATTTCTTGAAGCTACATAGGGACCAGAGAACTGTGTACTCCCTGGGGTCAAAGTGGCTTAGCATACTTTCTGTGTTGTTCATCATACGTGGGTAGGCAGAATAAATGCAGGATGGCAGAGCTGTCACCAGATATTTACACTTATCCTAA
This sequence comes from Phodopus roborovskii, assembly GCF_943737965.1. Taxonomy (NCBI): domain Eukaryota; kingdom Metazoa; phylum Chordata; class Mammalia; order Rodentia; family Cricetidae; genus Phodopus; species Phodopus roborovskii. The sequence continues at coordinate 103,364 of NW_026126799.1, read as the reverse complement.
GTAACTTGAATGCTCTGTGTTTGAGGAAGGGAAAGATGGCAAAGGTCTCACCAGTTCTGCCTAGCCCTGTGTTTGGTGAAGGAGAACCTAAGGACATAAATATAGGTGACTGTTAGGAGCCCAGGCTCTAGTGAAGAGCTCTGCTGGGCCTGAATCTATTGATCTTCAGAAGACTGTTTGTGCTGAATAGGCATATCTCCATCATGTTCCACAGAGGAAAAGAAAGGTCAGACTTAGACATGAACATAAATACCACATTTTATAATTCTGAGGTTGTGCAACTTGAAGAAAATGATTTGGTTTGGTTTTCCAATTTTGGTTTTCTGGCAAGGTGAAGATTACGTAATCTATTCAGATTACAGTAAAAATCCCCTTTATTTCCCTCCCTAAGAGAAATAAGTGAGTTACTAGAGTACTTATGTGCCCTCCAAACAAACATCAGTTTGTCACAATCAGTTTTCAATCTCACCCTGCACTCAAGACACTTTCTTGGTTACTGGAGTGACAGGAGTGTTGAAGCAGGTTATTAATCTCTGTGGGTGCCTTGTCTCACTTGGATCCACTGCACAGCTCCCTGCAGCTCTGTGTTCTCCCAGTGTTTCCTTTCACTACCTAATGCTCTCAGGGGGGAGGTTGTGCCCTTCTCAGAAACAATACTCTGTGCTTCTCTATGAGCACACATCCTTCTCCTTTGGTAGTGGAAGGATGATAACACACTCTATTTTTTCTTTTGAATTTCAGGAAGAGGATGATCTGTTTCCTTGATATTCTGTGAGTTCATTAACTCTACCTGCTGTCCCCTGAGTGCTAGCATGACAAGCACACACAATATAAGATTAGCTATACTTTTTGATAGCTGATATTTGAGGAATGAACTAGTCGATAGAAGAATTAGGATCTTTCTTTTCTCCAGTCACTGGGATGGATATGGATGTAACATATCAGGGTGGAACTCTTCTCACTCCAGCATCTTCTGAAACCATGCCTAGAGAGACCAAATTTTTTCAGGGTCTCATTTACAAATTTGGACTTTTTCTGCTCACATATTAATGCTGCTTTATTGCTTTTGACACTTCGTGGAGAAGCTGAGACATGGCCCAGAATACTGTAACTCCCTTTCCAGGGGAACACGATCCAAAATCAACAAGGTGGGTCTTTTTATCCATGTGGCAGTCCTAAATCTCCAGAGTCACAGGGAGCTACTTAGAGAAAAGTCACAGATCCTGTCCCTGGGTAAACAGGACATCTCTCAGCATCACAATACAGAAGAAAGGGATGGCAGCAAATTGGGGTCAAGTCATAAATAAGATTCTGACATCTTATGGAACTAGATTGTATCCCCAGTAGAGGAAGGGACTTTGAGAGCCCATTCTCCATGGAATGATACTTGTTTAGCATGGAGACAAGGAGTGGTGGGGAGCCTAAGCCCTATCACAATTGATTTAACAGTCTTTGATGATTCCTCATGGAAGGCCTCACCCTCTCTGGGGAGTGGAAGGGGGATGGGATGGGTGGGTTCTGTGTGGGGAATTGGATAATAGGAGTGAGATGGAACTGGATTAGATATATAACATAAGAAAAATATTAAATTTTAAAAAAAGATTCATAAGTCCCTTCCCATTTTTTTCTTTCCCCCTTTGCTGACATTAGGTCAATTCTAATTCTCCCTTTCTGTTCTGTGTTGCAGACAATACATAGGGTCTTTGACATAGTTGAGGCCCTGAAGATAAAACTCCTGCAGCAATATAGTGAAGAGTACTCAGAATACCTGGCAGGTAAGGTCAGTGTTTGAGCATTAATACAGGATGTTTTTTTATCACTTAATCAGCCTGTGACCTGGGAGTGTGTTTTACTGTCAGAAGAGGTTGTGATCCAACGAATAGGGTCTACACACATTTACAAAAATGTGCACTCATACCTATAGAAGACAAAACACACCTGCACGCACCCATGCACCTATTTACACACCCATATGCTCATGCATATTCATAGTCACAGATACATACACCCCAATTGTATTATGGTTTTGAGAACATTGAGACCAAACTTTCCCTTAAGAATGCCTTACAGTAACTGAGTTAAGGGGTTTTGGTTGTTTTTCATAGTAGCAGCGGGAAGGATGGGAGCATAGATGCTGTGGTGATTTGTCATACCTGAACACAACTTCCTTTGTTCATCTCTTTGTTGGCAGGTCTTTTTCTTTTCTCTTTTGAAATATTAAACTAATCCAATTTTTCTTTCTATAGAAAAAAAAAAAGAGAAGAAGAGGCGGAAAATAAGACCTTCTGACATGAAGTAAGAGATACCATCAAACACTCCTCAGACTTTGCCAAATGGAGTGCTCTTCTAGACAGGCTGGTGGATGGAGTTGAGGAAGACAGGAGCGGAGAGGTGGTTCCCAGCATGGCATTAGCACTTAAAAGTGCTAAAGTGTCTTCAGAAGAATGCACTGTTATTACAACATCAGTGGCATGCAGTCCACAAGAATCCATAAAAGATATCACAAGGAGCCCATCATCAGACACACAGGGTGGATAGGTGAAGATGGTGGAGAGCCCAGGTAAGTCACCACAGGGTCATGATTTTATTTTTAATTTAATTTATTATTCTACATGTTGATCTCAGTTCCCTCCCCTCCCTTCCTCCCTCCCTCCCTCCCTCCCTCCCTTCCTCCCTCCCTCTCTCCTTCCCTCCCTCATTCACTCCTTTTACCCTCTCTGCCCTCTCATATGCACTCTAACCACCCTCCCCTCACATCCCTCCACCCCAATTCCATATGTAGGGGAATGCCATCCAGTTCGAATCATGTAGGTCTGACAGGTCATGTGAAGTAGGGACTAGGCTTCTCTCCTGTCTCTAGATTAAGGCAGTTATCCCTCCATGGGGGATGTGTTTGCAAAGTCCTTTTGTGCAGCAGGAATACATGCTGGTTTCAACTGTCTGAGGTCGCTTAGTCTGCTCAGTCCTTCTTGCTGAGACCCATATTCAAGGGGGCTTGAGTCATTCCCATGCTGGCTTCCCATCTATCAGTCTTGTGGCCTTTAGCTCCTCTTTGTTCATGTAACCTGTCTCTATGTGTTTCTGCAGCCTGGTGTTGTCCTCTCCATCTGCAACTGAGTTCTACTTCGACTCAGTGTTTATGTATGGGTGTTTATTCCTGTTTCCAGCAGGCATTATTTGAGGGGTCCATGGATAAGTTAGTTGTTGATCTCACTCTCCGGGAAGGGCATTTATGGTAGCCTTTCCATGGAAGCTCAAATTGTTATTTGGCAGCAGTCTTGTAGTTCTCTAGACCTCATGATTTTAAAGACTTTTGTTTAAATAGAGCCTATTGCATCTGGTTCAGCCACACACATTTGAGAGTGCACCTCACCAGTCTAGTAATGCTGTGCTTTTGAAGAGGTGGCTGAAGTTGGGAGCACTAAGCAGCACAGAGAAAGCTTCATTCCCTTTGCAATGTCCCCAGTCTTTTTCTTTCCTGGATCCACTTTGCTGTGGTAATAGAACCTCGAGTGACTAATATTTTCTCTTTCCTTCCTGCCATCTGACTTCCCATAAAAAGAAGCCTTTAACTTAGTTTAAGCCAGTTCAGTTTCTTCAAAACTCATGATATTCAGATCTTCATCTTTTCACAGCTCTGGAGAGAATAGAGGAAGCACATTAAAATACTACTGAATTGTTGCTCATCGTGAGGACTTTGCTGTGCATTGGTAATTCCGAAAAGACTATTTTGGTTGTATGTGATTGAATTTTCAGCATTAGGTAGACCTCTGTAGGATTCTCCTAGTAGGTCAGAGAGATAGTGACACTGACTGAAGTGCTAGCTGTGACAGCCTCAAACCTGGGGTGGAATCTCCAGAAATCTCCTGTCAATTGGCTGTGGGTGACCACCTCCCTATTCTAAGTTCTCTTCAGGTTACATGAGACAGGGAGACAGAGAAGACCTGTTTTTTCCCAGCACAGATAGCAGGGAAGACACAGAGCACAGAGAGATTCTGTTAGACTAACAGTGCAGTGGAAGGCCTGCACTCCAGGAAGTCTGCTCACATCTGCAAATGTGCTGTTGCACCTGTGCATCCTTGCCCACACATGAACATGCACATTCTGAAAAATGCACACATATCATAGACATGTGCAAACACATGGTTCATATATGAAGGATTTGAAAGGAGAAATCACGAATATTGTAGAAAAAAGTTCCCAAATATGCCACCTAAATACGTTATTTGTTTTATTATTTATTTGTATTATCTGGCTTTACAGCCTAAATTGGCCTCAACTTGAAATCCTGGCCCCTCACCTAGGAAATGCTTAAAATAAATATGCAACTATTGGGCTGGATTTTTACATGTTTCTAAAGTATTGGTTGATTCTTGTCTGTACTGGCATGAGTCAAATCTCTCCTTGAATGACAACCTCAAGCAAAATTCCAATACCCTTCTTAATTACACACTGGTGAGAGTCAGACTGCCCCATCTGTGGGCCTGTGTATTCAACAATCCTCATATTTACAGATGATCTTAGAGAGTCAGTCTTAGAGAGCCTAAAGCCTGTGCACTCAGCAATCTACACATCTGCATAACATAACATCAGAGCAGAAGTAAGCTATTCTGTTCCTTTTGGACTGTAGAAACAATCAGGATAGAGCATGTGGCCTCAGCTATATTGAGAAACCTGTCACAGACACTTTGCTGAGTTTAGTGCACCATCTTTACTCAACATTAGAGTCAAAGAATGCAACATTACTCACTTGTATGTGCAAATGAATGGCCATGTAGTTCTAGGTTCTCAAGGGTCTCCCCCATCCCTACAACATGCCCTATTTGGGGCTCTGACCTTGAGAAAGACTGTGTATGTTTCCATGTAATCTGAAACTTTCAAAATTTGACTGTGTCTTGGTTCTCAAACCTCTTGCAGAAAATGGTCAACACGACATAACATGCCCTCTACAAGCTTTCTTCAATTCAAACTATAAATTGCTAGTAGTTAGGGTAAGTCTATGTTAGAAAGGCATAGCCCATGAATGCCACTCTTATGAGACTCAGTCTCAAGACAAATGAGGACTTAGGCAAATGTACCTCCAGAACTGAGAGTACAGAGGTCACCAGACCTGAAAAGCTGAACCATGGAAAAAAGAAGACATGGCTGTCTGAGGAGAGTCATGTTGGAAGTTTATCATTTCTTTTTTCTGTGTGTTTGTCCTGTTGAGCTCCCAAAGGGGTTCATGTTACCCACCTGAATTGGGAGGGGACTTTGTCCATGGAGTCTGTGATCCCACAAAAAAACTTATTACAGTCAACTCTCAGTCACACCCAGAAATAGGTTCTTCCACCCACTCTAGCTGACAGTGAAGTACATGCTCTCAGCTACCACTGAGCTCTGGAAAGAGCTTTGAGAAGAAACTTCTCGCCTGGTTTGTGGTTCTATTATAGGGAGAGGGCTCCTGGAGACATACCCAATATCTTTGTGATTTTTCCTCCAGGCCACCAGGCTGAGCTCTACTCAGGGACACCAGGTCCTGTCACCTCAGACTTCTCTCTCTTTTCCATTGCAGGTCAGAACTCCAAAGGCCTCTGCCCTGTAGTCCTTCCAAAGGACCTTTGTGATCAGTTTCTGCATTGTGCACGGAAGAACACCAGGAAAGGCATAGAGTCATGCGGTGTATTATGTGGTACCATGGTAAATATAGGAATACCCCTTCTGATCTGAGGCTGTTTCTCATTCCCCTTTGGCTGCCCATGACTGCCAGAAAATATATCCAGGTCTGTATCCATACATATCACTCAAAAGCATGAACCATGTGTGAAAAGGCCTTAGCTAACTTGAATTTGATTACTTTGTATTAGGTTGCTTTTCAGAGGTCTTGAATTGAACACTTTCATTCAATGCCATAGTTAGAAATCTTCATTCTAATCAGGGGTGGTGCCTGTAACCCCAGTAATTGGCAAACTGAGAATGGAGGCCAACTAAAAGTTCAAACCAGGCACACAAACAGAGTGAGACCCTGAACTAAAACCAGCCTGGCTTACAGACAGAAATGTGAGAATGAGGAATGGAGACAGCACCTTGGCTAATTCTAAAAGGGAACACTCAAAAATTTCTGTGGCCTGGTGATTACCTACTCTGTGCTAAGGCTTAGAATAGAAACTAAACACCTCAAGACCTGTGAGCAGACCTAATTCCTGCTGCAAACAAAACCCTAACCTAGGATATGCTATGGGAGACATCTCATGTTCATCTCATCACCCCTACATTTTTCTGTTTCCCAGGAAAGCACTGGAACAGTCAAGGTGGGGAAACACTGGGGTGAGGGTAAAAGATGAGGGGCATTCACTGGGGTGAGGGCTTCATTTATTTATGGAAAGTTGGATTGACATTAACTGTAATAAGTTGTTTTCTTGTGGCAGGTCAAAGAAGAATACCATGTGACCCACATAATTATTCCTGTGCAGACAGCAGGCCCTAATTATTGTTATGCGGAGAACGAGGAGGAAATATATTTTATGCTAGAGGAACTGGGCCTTCTGACGTTAGGTTGGATTCATGTTAGCAAATTGATTTCACAAGTGGCGAGCCCAGATTTGTGTCTGCACAATCAAGACGAATTTCATCCATCTCTGAGCACCCACAGTCACTAGTGTTCTAGTGTTTAGTCAAAAGGCACATTCCTTGGTGCATTTCAGCTTTACTAGTTTACCTCTTCCTCAGTGTAGTTCTTCATTGTTCCACTTCTTTGTTAATGTGTTTTGCATTGTAGACTCCCTAGGAGGTAAGAAAACATGGGGTAGACACCATCACCCTAAATGCTGTATGGAAGTATTTCACTCAGTCAAGAGAGTTCCCTCTGTTGATTTCTTTTTGCCTTTATGAAGAAGTACTTGGTTTGTGTACACCCAAAGAGCTTCTCCATGCAAAGTTGCATCCAAATTTGCTTATTTGCCTTACAATAATACACCATGGCAGATGGAAGTAGGTTCTGTGAAGCCAGGTGAAGGCAGGAGATAATCCCCTGGAGGCTTTTGTTTGCAGAGATTCAGAATACCTGATAATGGTGAGTATGATAGCAGGAGAAGTGACTTTCTGACAGCTAACAAGACCTAATGGGGACTGCTTGAGCACAGTGGGTTATTCCATAACAAAAGGCTTCAGGAGAACTGGTCATGGGTTTCCCAGAAGCCACAGAGCAGGGACAGTAAGAGAGAGAATTCAGGATGTGACCTAGGGGCAATCTCCATCTGCAAGGGGATTCAGTTCTCATGCTGGAGCTGGGGTTCATTGATGAGTTTGGCTTCTGAGATTTAAGCAGGCCATGGTGCCAGAGACTGCAAGGTTTAACTAATCCATAGAAATCTGAGTATACAGGCAGAATACTGGCATCCTGTCATTCAGGAGTTAAGACTTCTGGATGATAATTTTGGCACCAAAATGTAATAACCAGAAAGAATGAAGCTTGAAAAAATGGGTTGAGTTTATGGCTATGGGGGAGTCTCACAGGACTGTCATGTTGAGTCTTCATCTAGGCTGTAGATCCCATAGTAAGGAAAGTCATGAGGCCACTCTATGCAGAACTAATTTAACAGAGTCTTCAAATGTACATGAATGGGTAAATGGCGTGTTTTGTTGATTTTACCAGTTTTTACTTCCTTTCCTTTTACAAATGTTTTCTATTTTAAAATATAGCTAACTTGTAAGTATGCATACATTTACAGTGTAATTAATGACTCCTTGATGAAACATCCATGTGAATAATAGTCTTAGAGAAGGAAACAGGAACCTTTCAAGGGCCTCATCAAGCTTTGCAACTTCTCTCTTCTGAGATTGATCTCCTTCTTGTTCTAACCATCTCTTCCTCATTTCATGAGAGTTCATGTACTAAGTGTGCCTTCCTCTATGATATCAGCATTTCAGTATTGATTGTGTCTTGAAATGTAGAGGTTAGATATTTGGTTTTTACATCTGGCTTGCTTGCCTTAACATCTGCAGTGTTCATCCCCTTTGTGGCATGCAGTTGACTGAGGTGTGCTTAAACCTGGCAGGCAATGAGGAAGGGAGGGAAGAGGCATAAGTTAATGCAACAGTACTAGGTAGAGTACCACAAAGTAAGACCAGATGTGGCTTCTCTTCACATAGGAAGATATCCCACAGCTCTTAATGGCAGGGAACTGAAGACTCACAGAGACTTTTGAACTGAAGTTTTAAATAGTTTGGGAACTCTTGGTTAACATGGAATAGAGTCTATTGTTGGCAGGAGGGAAGCAGATGTATATTAGTAGCTAAAGGACAAACTTGGAATGATTACTGTTTAGACATCAGGTATAAGTAAATATGGATGAATAAATGTCTAGTCCTCAGTGAGGGAACAGCCTCAAGTAATTTTTTAAAGCTCACCTTCTAATGACCTTATAGATTAGGTTGATAAGTGAGGTCATTTCTTCTTCCTTCTCCACCTAGCAGACCAGAGATATGTCCCAGCATGATTTGGCGAGTCATTGTGGGAGGCAGTGGTTGAAAATTCTTGGGACCTGCAGTGTTGGGTATGTCATTGGGCTTACTGTGATTTCTTTGAATTATTTTGTCTCCATAGACTCATCCAACCCAGACTGCCTTTTTCTCGAGTGTGGATGTACACCCACATTTTTGCTACCAGAATCAATTGCAGTGGTGTGCACACCCAAATATATACAGTGAGTATATATAATTTAAGCCTAGACAGTACAAGAGCAAAATCCTCTATGGCTCAGAACACTGTAAAAACTAAGTAATATCCAGAAAGTCTTAACTGAGTGCTATAGAAGTTCCTTTTAAGGTGAACATTCTAACACCAGCTGCTCCTAACAGATGTGCTGACACCACTGTTCGTTTTCTAAGACGAAGCACAAAGAAGTGATCTCAAGTGTCAGAGGTTGAAGATATTCCACACCAGAAACTGCCTAAAGTGTCATTCTCAATGTCACCTTAATATGAATTCCTCAACAGAGCTAGTGTTGGGAAAGCAATGAATCATCCTGTTTCTTTGAAAGAATTTTGTACCCTGGATAATGTCCCACAGGAATTAGTGGTCATAGGTTTGAGTGCTACCCCACTTATTTCTCACTATGATTGGCCTGAACTGGATTGATTCTTCTTTGTGTTCAATTCTATAGTTGAGAATTTTATTATTAAGTCAAACTACAAGAAAGGGATCAAGACAGAGAAAACCATAGAGAGAGATACACGTAAGGATTAATAAAAGACAGGAATGAGAAGGAGAGTCAAGAGAGGAAGAGAAGGGAGGGAGGGCAATTAGGACTATGACAAAGAAGACAAGGTCTAAAAGAACTTCAATGATGGTGTTCCCTAGCAATAGAAGGAAGACATACACATCATCTGTGTGGGAGGAAGCATTGTGCAGATCAGAGCAGAGACAGCAGGAGAGCAGGGGAACAAGTGTAGGTGTGAAAGAGAAAGAAGAGAGGACATAGATAAGAGAGGAGAGAGAGGGAGAAAAGAAAGGGGAAGGGGAGAGAAGAAGAGAGAAAGAGGGAGAGGGGAGAGGAATGAGTGTTGTGGGGATTTCTGTTTGACTGTGAGTCTGCCTTTCTCTTTTCAGAACAGGAATTTTCACATTGACAACTTTTGGATTAAAAGAAATATCAAACTGACCCAGGAGGGGCTTCCAACTCCATAATCAGGACTCAGCTCTTTTCTGTGTAAATATCTGTATACAGGAGAATAAACATAATAACATTGTGAGAATACCCAAACCATGTCCCATAAAATTTATAAGAGCCAGGGATGCAACCACAGAGATTTAAGGAATCCTGAAATCCTGGAATCAGAATGCTAAGTCTAAGAGGGAGAAAACTCTGTGTGTGATTACATGTATCATAATTAATATGTATATGAATTTATATAGAATTTGGATCACACTCTGATCCTAAAGGGAAAATAACACTTGTAGACATATCAGCTCTTCTTTAAAAAGATATATAATAATTTTATAACTCATTATATTTATTCCTGTACTTTCATTGTGTAGCTTTTTAAAAATAGACCCTGTTTTTATTTTAATTTGTTGTCTCTGTGGATTTGCACATGGGAGTTTAGTGCCTGTGTGGTAGAAGATGTTTGCAGATGCCCTAGATATGGAGCAAGGCAGTGAGCACTTCCTACTTCCCTGCAAGAATAGTGGGTGTTGTTAAACCCAGCACTATTCTCAAGGACCCACCTTGTAAATCATGGTTCAAACCAGGGTGATCAGTTTTTTGTAGCCAGAAACTTTCTACCAGAACTTTTCACAAATACCTCGCTCCATTTTGGAGTACAGTAATGTTGTTTCTGAGATATTAAAAGATATTGCTCATTTTAAAAACGAATTATCTAGAACATGAGTTCTCAAGTTGTCAATTGTAATAACCCCTTCCATGGTGAAAAACACCCATAACATAAGCTCTTGGGCAGTTGCAGTAGATCATCAATTTGAGGCTAATTGATGTTACATAATAATACTTTAGACTGATGATTACCTATCATGTTGTAGACCCAGAGTGACCATCCCCTCAGTGTCATTAAGGTCGCCATTACAATCTGATTAATGTAATGACTCCCCTCGAGGTTTACTGGGTCACCTTTGCCATGTGATGGACATTATGACTCCAATGGTGCGCTGAACTTACACATCTCTAACAACAATCACAAAAAAAAAAAAAAAAAAAAAAAAACAAAAAACAAAAATCTATTTGCTATGTGACACTAGAAAATAGATGGCAAAGATCCTGAGATACACGGGGATGTACTGTCTCTAACCATGAGGTGTGAGGAGATCTAGGTGGGAGTGTTGGGGGCCAGACCTTTTGACATTACTTCTAATAACATCAGGATTTCACCTCTTGGCTGAGAACTATCTGCCTGAAGCGAAATTCTTCAATCAAAGACTTACTGCTCGGGATGTGGCTCAATTGTGATGTTCCAATTTTAAGCATTAGGATCTGAACTGGTTTCCCAGCACTGATGAAAACAGCTGTTTTTATGTTTGCCTATAATCCAGTACTGGTGAGCTAGAAGCAGTAGAATAATGTCAGGATCCTCCTGGCTTACCTAGGCTATATTTGCTAGCGTATGTCACACAAGGCCCTCTTTTGGGATAAATAAAATGTACAAGTTGTTTCAAAACTGATTTCCATTCCCTAACAATATTTCCCTTTTTCCAATTGCAGGACTGCAGTCATGTCAACATCCAAAACAGCAGGGTGAAAATCACGGATTTGCGATGAGTAAATCGCACAGACCCAACTCAGTGGGAGCCTGTGAGTGTGTGTGTGTGTGTTGTGTGTGTGTGTGTTTTGTGTGTATTTGTGTGTTTAGTGCATTTGTGTGTGTGTGTGTGTGTATTTTGTATATATGTGACTGAATGTATGGTGGTGTGTATCTGTGTATGTATGTTAACCTGTGTTATGTATGTTACATCTGTGCTAAGGATGTCAATGCTATGGTATGTATTTATTGCACACTGAGTTCATTCACAGAGCCCAGATGAACTTAAGTTTTACATTTCTGTATTAGCAATTAGGAAAAGCTTTGATAAAACCCAGAAAAATGTGACACATAAAGTCAAGACCTCTTGAGTACAAACCCTGAGTCTAGATGTGAGATCATAGAAATTTATTTGCTTTTAAGGTTAGGTGGCTATATTTTTGACTTGTCAGTAATATCTTTCTTTAATAATGCACAAAATGAGAAATGTGATACAGCAATGTGGACAAAGCCATCAGCTCAATCACAAGCATATGAAAGGAAACCTAATCTACAATGTGTTTTAATTTATGACATTTGATATATTCATGGATGCATTTTGAGATGAAAGATCATAGCTCTTTTGAATAAGTTGAGAAAATTGATCTATTATTGCATTCTATAAATTGTGAATGTAATTTTCTGTTTTTTGTTTCAGCAATCTTGTATTTGTAATGATACTTGATGCTAGAAACCCTTTGACTAACAACATTTCCTGACTAAAACAGACGGTATGGATATATTTAACATAAATGACAGGTGTGTGTGAATTGAGAAATGCAAGTTTTTAAAAATCATTTGATATTAGGAATCATTTACAGATTATATACACTGTAAAAATGAACAAGACAAGGTTTATATATTTTCTGTCAACAATGTATAATAGCACATAAAAGAACATGATGGGAATTTCAAATTTAATAAAGATTCCTTTTATTGCATTGAAGAAACACAATGTTAGAGAGGATTTGAACATGACTGGTGGCCCCTCCTTACCTTGAGTACCACATGGAAACCTTTTCAAGATGACAAGCTTCCTGGTAAACATTTTATTCTTACATCCATCCTTACTACAAATGTCCCTGATAGCGAAGCAAAATTTATTTCCATTACCCAGATATACAAACTTCTGGACCAATTTTGATTTTCTGTGCAAATATTCAGCAATACATTACTTCTCTACATGAAATCTTACAGTAAATCTATAGTTAGGTTATTTATACTTAGTAATTATACCCTCAGATGACATCTTAATTATTTTCTTTTAAATTAGTCACATGGTCTATGAAAACTTTAGTAAATTCTGTTTTCATTCTATATTCATATATTAGAAAGAGCTTTCTAAATCTACAGTTGTCACATATTTGACCAGTTGTCTTCCTATTCATCGTATTTACAAATTGTTCTATTTGGCTGGCTTGCATTATGCATATAAAGCTGTTTACATTTTATTTTCCTTTCATTTGAATTGAAATTATTCTATTATTGGGAAATGATATAACAATTAAGGTTCCATAACTTACTCTGTTTAAGGTGTATTTCTTCTTCCAAAACAATTTGTATCATTGAAGATCATTCAATTAGTATTAGTAAATTAATAAATTACTAAGGGAATAACAGTACTTAGTGAATGTATGATTTCTTCTAATGAGAAGATAATTGTCAAGGTACTTGTGGTCCAACTCTAAACTCTTGCTTGTTTGAATTTTTATGCATGTGTAGGTTGGAAAGACTGATTGTATATCCAGTACTGAGGAGGCCAGGTAATGGAGAAAGCAAAAGTGTTAGTTGTTGATAATGGCAGTTGACAAAGCTTATAATTAACTAAGTGGTATTTGTAGATCTTCAAACAATATTAATTAGTAGGCACAAATTAATTACAAATTAACTAATAGGCATAAGTGAAGAAAGATACTTTCACGATTGCTGTGCAACTGAGCTCACGCTCAGAATTAGTCACTACAATTCAGCAAGTTTAGATATCCTCTGTGCAGCTGGGTCTTCATATGTAAGTATGGAATAACCTCTGGGTGAGTAGGTGTTATAACAGAAGATAATACATCATACAATTTACTATAGTCAGTCTTTAATATTTGCAAGGCACATATCTTCATACATTTTTATCTTCTGTGCTCATTGTTTCACAGTTCTGCACTTATGTGTAGACAAAAACATTATAGCATTCCTTGTGAGAGACTGTGAGCAGAAAGCAGATGTCCTGTGGACTGAGCAATGGATGTGCGAGACATGATGAACTTCAGACTGTGTCTCCATCAGATCTGTACATGCTCACTCTTCTCTGCAAACTGGAGCACTCTCAAATTTACATTAGTTCAAGTAATTTTCTGATAATGTACTTTTCCAAATTTGTACTGCATAAGTAATAATACTAACCCAATTTGTAGATAATAAACATTCAACTCATGAACCAATCACTTTTATGCTACAAGTGTGATGTTTGTTTTATTTAATTCTTTACATAAGATTTGTAGGATAAGTGCAAATTGAATGTGACTTTCTCTAGAAGCTGGCATTGTGGGCCCACAGATCAGTACACATAAAATAGATTATTCTAGAAGGATTCTTACTTAGGCTACGTACCTATATCTCAAGTAGTTATTAAGACAGATTGCATAGGTCAATCTTGAATTCATGTTTTCCTTCTCTCATTTATAACCATGTGAAGCTACTATACATAATTTATTTTCATAAAAAGTAATGATTATCAGGAGTGTCTTCTATGGTAATTTGAAGCTTCTGGATTCTTTATCAGTCAAAATATGCTAATACACTACATCCCTGAATATATAGGTATCATTTTAGAAATGTAATTTTTGGAACTTTCATTATGACTTGATGTATTCCCTGATGGTATTTTAGCTTTGCTAAATTATGTTTCTAATATATTTCTTTGGAATCTTATTCGTATCGTATTTTGTAAATAGGACATTCACTGTGATCTTCTCCCTATATCATACTGTATATTTAGCATCATGTAGGATAAAAGACATAGAGGATTATGTGACTCAGTATTACCTAATATTTGTAAGAATCTATATTTATTATAAAATTAGACAGAAAAAATGGCTAATTATTAGAAATACCTGTGGTGTTCTTTTCTGTAGAAAGATTTTTATTTGTTTTAGTTGATTAATAGTCTCACAGTGAAACCCAGATTAGCCTCAAAATTCTGATGTGTTTATTTCCCCCTCTTGATTTATGTGGGATTACAGATATCTCTGATTATGCCAGCAGTAATTTTTCATAACACTGCAATGAAAACATTAAAAACCAAACTTCCTAAGTCATAATTTCTACAACCACAAAATTTACAAAATGTAAATGTTTACAGAATGGGGTTGGAGAACTCAGCTTTGTATTTGATATGATGTAGCCACCATCAGTTAGGTACAGGAGCCAAACTCTATGATGATTGTGGGGTACAAGGATACATGGTAAGCTATAATGATAATATATATTATCTGAACATAGAATGAAGTATATGGATATTAGTGAGGCATGTGTTACTGAGGTAGAGAAAATCAGAGACATTGAAGTCAAATTTACCCATTTCTTAATGTTGTATATACTTCTATAGTGTTGAGACTGAGTTAACAGCTTAGTTTCCTCAACCAGATCACAATTCTGAAGTTCTATCTCATAAAGAAAGATAGAAATTTAGAAAGAAAGAATGGAAAGAAGGAAAGAAGTAAGGAAGGAATCTGATTCATAGATTATCTATTTATCTCATGTTATTAAGTAATTCTTTATAAGAACTATATATTTTTTAAAAAAATGTACATTTTCTTCCCAAGTCAAAAACCAATTTCTGGTAGTTGAACCTAGACATCTGAAACCAGGAATTGTTAAATGCTACGTAAGGTGTATAGACGAAACAGGGCTTCTATTAATTTCAATCATTGTGTGTTTGTTCTAAAGTGACCTTTAGGATAAATTCATCAATTTTTCATCAAATCTCTCTTATAAACATTGGAAATTATGGATGACAGTGTCCTCAAATGCTGCCAAGAAAAACCAATCATGTATTTCATGATTCAAAGGGATTTATTTTTCCCTCCCAGTCCCACATTTGACAACTTGACTTTGGTTCTGCACAGTTTAAAGGAAAGTAACTGTGATACTTATTTCTCTCACTGTTGTCACAAATCCCATGATCGAAGCAGCTGGAGAAGAAGCATAATTCATTTGGATCACAATATATGGATAATACAAAAGGAAACCAGTGAGTGTTGATTGATATACAAACCAATTACTCACAAAAATGCCAAAATTTAGTGCTGGGAGAGAATTGGACCTTGGATGATTTGGTATCACAAACCACTGAGATTCAGAAACCATTTTAGAAGAAGGTTAGGAGGTGTTTAAAAGCAGATACTGTGGACAAGGGTAACAGCAACAGCAAACATTTTTAGAAATGACAGAGCAAGTGTGACCTCCACAAGACCTGCACAGAACTTTTCTTGTCAATGTTCCTCATGGATGATATGGGACCCCACCTGAGGGACAGTAGTCTCTTAGTGATTGCACAGAAATGGATGGCATTTTCTTTAGTGGTGCAGTTCCTGACATAAATGCTCTTTTCTCAGGAAATGTCATACAGGATTAGGCAAGAAGCTGCAATTAGACTCAGCATTATTATATTACAGAAGACATGAAAGTGGAAAGGAATGGTGGTTTCAGCAAGAGAGGGAGAAGTATGACAGTGGGCAATGACAGTAATATCTAAAATTTATTATATAATGTCTGACACTGTCACACAATAAGAGAATAACAAGGAGGGAATGCATGAGATCATGATGGCTTAAACCCACAGAGACAGCTGACACAAGGTTGTGGGAGCTCATGAACCCTAGACCAACAGCTAGGGAGCCTGCATGGTACTTACTTAGCCCTCTGCACGTGGGTGAAATTTGTGTGGCTTTGTCACTTTTTGGAGCTCCTGCTGGTGGGACCAGGATCTGTCCCTGGTGCATGAGCTGGCTTTTTGGAACATATTCCCTATGGTGGGATGCCCAATCATTTTTGGTGACTTGATATGCCATGGTTTATTGACCTCCATGGGAGGCCTGCCCCTTTCTATGGAGTAGATGGAGAGTGGTAGAAAGGAATCCAGTACATATGTAGTCCACAAGCACATTTTACAGGGTTTTTTTTTTGGAGAATCCTGTGTGGATTAGACTGAGCAGAGCATATCATCAAGGATTTACAGAAATAGAGGAAGCAAACATGAAAGTTTGCTTACAAGAGACCTGGACAAACAAGAAGACTTTTCTTTTTTTCTTTTTTCTTTTTTTTTGTTTGTTTGTTTTGTTTGTTTGTTTTGTTTTTATCCACACTTACTGCATTGGGACTGGAGCATTGACTCGGTTGGTCCTCCAGAGCACCAGATCATGAGTTCAGCTGTCAGTATATATGTGCGACTTCTCAACCATGTCTAACTGGAAACCCAGAGGATTGAAAGTCTCCTCTTTTCTGTGTGGGTGCATCCATCTCTGTTAACCAAAGACAGTATACATTGTGAATAAAAATTTTACAATAAGTTTTTGGATTCTGTGTTGCTTCTGTTTGAAGAAGACCATTTTAGTCTATATAACTCTTCTAGGCCCCGGTTGTTTGTGCAGAGTCCTCAGGACCACACCAGTCCCCAAAGCCCTCACACCACTCCCTTTGCACTTACAATTTCCTGGGCAAAAGAAATCAGCCCCTCATGCTCTTATGGCTATTAGAAGTGGGTGTCAAAGGAGAAGAAGTCAACTGCACTTGGGAGAATCTTTGGATAGACTGCTGTTTGCAAAACTTTATTGGTTTTGAAAAAGGAGAATAAAATTGGTTCATTGAGCATCCATACTTCTCCACCTCAACTGTGGTTCTGTCTTTAGATATTGGGGAAAAGATTCTACCCTCTCCACCATTGTCTGATATGCAAACCCCTCTTTAAACAGGTTAATGGCTGGATCTTTGCCTCTTCCTCACTTGTCCTCCTCTGCCTGACTCTTTTGGTTCTCCTTTGACAACTCTTTCCAAACTAGACTGGAGTTATAGATGTAGAGGTTAATCCCAAATCCCTGTTGATTTAGGCACCAAAGATTGATGACAACATGTGCATGAGGGTTTTGTACTCACGTTATAAACATTATTGTGGTTGGGTTACAAGTACTTTAGGGCTTCTCCTGGTGCAAAATTGTCCAATTATTACAGATGATGAGAGACTACAGCAGACTAATCTATGTATATGAGAAATGCACAGATAAACCATGAAGGATAATATATATCATAACTGAAGGAAAAGAGCCAAAATGGGTAGTACTATTCTTAATGAAGGAGTGTAAAGCCAACCACCCCAAATATTTTTAATCAAATTATGGAAGTTTAATTTTCCACCACATTTGGTTTTCTCCCTAATGTGATTTGAGATGAGCCAGGAGAATGGGAGAACTGGAAATTTATAACCCCCAAAATGCAAAGGTAATTGTTTACCAAGGATTGTGGGTATTGCAGGGGAAATTTGGTAATGTAGGAATTGGCTGAACTTTCTCACCAGGAGTCAATGACAAACAGTAATTCTGTTTTACAGCTTGCCTGACTAAGCAGATGGAAAAAACAAAGATTACCTGTCAGTTAATTTAGTGTTCCTCAGCTCTCCAAGAGTTACATTGGGAGAAAGACTCTGGCTACAGTAGTATAGTAGAGCCAGACATAGCCCTGGTAGCAGTCAGCAACCTGAAGTCACCCTGTACCCTGTGGCAGCACAGGCCTCTCAGACTGGCATGACCCCTGTATGTAGATTTGAGTATTCCATTTGATTCATGCCAATACTTTTATTATATCATTTAAGTACGGCCACACAAAATCCAGTAGATTTTGTGTTGCAATTTCTCCAGACTAAGGCTCCAACTTGAAATGAAAGAGGTCTCTTGGAAATTGTTGTGGAACACATGGCTCTAGGAAAATACTGAGCCGTCGTTCTTTTGGCAATCTCTGTTCCTCTATTATTTTTCTCATATTATCAAAATGCTCCTGAAAGCCTATGCTGACATTTTAAACAAAAGATACAAATGAGAAACTGTCCCTTGAGATGTGGTCACTGAAGATGACCTCATCTCCAGGTAAACCAGCACTTTTTCAAATCATTCACATCATTCACATAAGAACAAATAGTATCGAAATCTTTCCCAACAATAAATCTTCATATGGCTGTAAATGTGAAATTGAGAGTAGGTTTAAACCTTTTGTAAAGAAAGTATTCTGATAAGAAAAAGTCAAAACAGTTCAATATTTCAAAGATTGTTAGAGCTAGGCAACAAATATTAAACACTATCTGAGCATAAAGATTTATTAACCTGTTCATAGAAAATAGGTGGTTCATGGTGGTTAGCCTGGAATGATTTTCTGATTTATTGTTAGCTTTGAATAAGTTGTCATTTGTTCTACCTGAATTTGATTCAATGAACACAATCTCTGAGAATCTATTCTTTATCCTGGATAAAAAGCCTTTCCTGAAAGCTACAAAGTATACTAAGATTCAAATTGCCTCTCTGTTTCTGTTTGTCACCATTGAATCCTTATCTACATAGTGTTCTAGAACCCTTGTTCCAGGGACCCCCATACCTGGCTGGGGTGGTCCATGTAAAATTACATCTTCAGTCAGGAATGTTGAGACCTTCTGTGTGATTATTTTACTGTTCTGGAGAGTTTGAACTATCTATGACTACTATAGAATATTATTTTAATGTGTATTACTTTGGTATGTTGCATATGTTTAATTATATATAGGTGTGATTTTTTGTCTGTCTAAAACATCTTGTGTTCTAAAAAAAGAGCTGTACTTTCTGTAATTGCAGATGAAGCTGAGAATGGAACTTAAAAGATATGAAAAGAATTATGTTGAAATTTTGAAGCACAATGCTTTTAATCTGTAGGATGCTTTTAGAAGAATGTCCATTTTTAGATATTAATACTAGTGATCAATGAGCATGGAAAATCTGTCCTTTTCTGATTTCTCCTACATTTCTTCATTAAAGACTTAACATTTTTAACATACAAGCCTTCCACTCATTTTGTTAGTTAACCCATGATATTTTATATTATTTGAGGCAATTTCAAAGTTATTTTGAATGATTTTTTCACAGTCTACCTCTCATTTTCACATAGGAGACCACTGATTCTTTTTTTATATGCATATAGAGTATTTTTTATTTAATTTTATATAACAAAGTCCAATTAAATGAAAACAAACATTTATACACAATATTTGGGAATTTGGGCGTCGTTCTTTCAAACTCACACTTCCTGCTGGTAAGGGGCGCTGTCTTGGGGGATTTGAAGATTCAGATATCCTAGCTGTAGTCTGTAGGGCTGTTTTGTCCAGCTGTTTGGAATGTAGGATCAGCTTGTACTCTGTTTCAGGCGGTCTGGTGTGATCAAACCACATGTGGTTTGATCACACGAGACCACTGATTCTTGAGTAAGGTTTTATCATTATCTTATTACAGAAAATGGATATTTTTCTCAGGAATAAATCTTACCCAGAGTTTACACTCCTTAGATTTTTTTTTTTAAGCTAATTCGGTGAATGTGTGTATTAGCTATAGCAATTTCCCCGTGAAATTGTTTACCAAATTTCTACAAATAAAGATTCTTTTATTCTTCCTTTCCAATTTGTACCCATTTTTAATGTCAGGTGTCCTATTGATTTACTTAAGACTAGAATTACTACAGTTAATAGAGAAGAGGTAAGTGAAAACCCCAGTATTGATCAAGATTTTATGGAATTGTTTTGGTTTATTTCCATTTATGCTGATGAGGGCTATGGATTTGTTTAAAGCTGCTATTAGTATATTTAAGCTGTCCACTCATGTGCCTGTCCCTCCATGAATTTGTACATGATGGGGTATTGGATTTTGAAGAACATTTTTCTTGCATTTAATCATGGGACCATGCTTTGGTCATTTGGAATTTACATGGTCCAATACATTTTTTGTTTTTTGTTTTTTGATTTTTTATGTTAGGTTATCCATAGGTTTCTGGTTCAAAAGCCTAGTTCATCATGATAAAATATCTTTGAATATCCTGTTATATAGTTTGCAATCTCCCTCCCTCCATTCCTCCCTCTCATCCACCCACTCCTTCCATCCCTTTGTCTTTTCCTCTCTCCCACCATCACAAGCACTGTGACCACCCTCCCTTCCCATGCCCCCTAACCCCACATGTAGGGTGATGCTCTCCAAGAGGGTTCAGCTACGTCTGTCAAGTCATTTGGAGTAAGGACTAGGACTTCTCTCATGTCTCTAGGTTAAGGGAATATCCCTCCATGGGGGATGTGCCCCCAAAGTCCTTTTGTGCACCAGGAATACATCCTGGTTCTCACTGTCTAAGGTCTGTTAGAATACTTTTAGCTGAGACCCATGTTCAAGTTGTCTTAAACTGTCCCATGCTGGATTCCCAGCTATCACTCTGGGGGGACTATTAGCTCCTCCCTGTTCAGGTCAGCTGTGTTTGTGTTTCTGCAGCATGGTCTTGTCTTCCTCTCGGCATATGTGTTCTATTTTGGCTCAGTGCTTACTATGGGTGTTTGCTCCTGTTTCCATCAACTACTAGATGAGGGGTCCATGATGGTGAATGAGTTAGACATCAATCTCATTATCAAGAAAGGACATTTATGGCAGCATTTCCATTGTAGCTTAAATTGTTTGTTGGTTTCAGTCTTGTACGTCTCTGGACATTTCTCTAGGTCCAGTGATCTCTTCAAACCAATAACAAAACACAACTGGCACTAGGCTGCCATGTCCCCCGGACTTATCTGCTTGTGGTCCTTTGAAGGTTAACCTGCATTCAAAATGAAAAAGTAGGACATTTGTCTTCAAGCTGGGGGATCACAATTACAGCTATCAACAACACACACACACACACACACACACACACACACACAAATAAATAAATAAATAAATAAATAAATAAAATACAGGAGCTAGCCACTGATATTGGGTTTAGTACTTCAAGCTGAAAACAGGAGAGACAAAGCCACCAAGCTGCTATCTCTTGCATACCTCAGTGCCCATGAGCTCTCCCCAAGCATCAGAAGGCTTCCTCTCCTCAGCTCCTGGAGATAATCCTGAGACTGAGACTGAGACTCTTACTGACTACACAAGACCTGGCTCCTATCTTTTCTACATCTCTAGTTCTAAGATCAAGCCCAAGATCTCGCTTACCATTTTAGACTCCTCCCGTCTCGGGTGTAGCCCTGCTTGGACTTGAACATAGAGAGAACCATGTGTGTTTGTCTCCCCAGTGCTCAGATGAAAAGTTGTCTGCTTAGCTTTCAACAGTACTGCTGATTTGCCATTTGTATGGCTCTAGGATATCTTAAACTATTTACAAGGCTTTAATATATCTGAAACTATATATTACCACAGAGAGATTTCAGAATTCTACTTTCTGCTTTGCTCTTTCTCCCCACCACTATGGGGCAGGAGACTCGGCCGTCTCTGAAATTTTCTCTCCAGATGTCAATATTTTTTTCTAGAGAAGACATTTTAAGATACTTGGGAGGGTTACATCCCTCCATTTACTTGTCTAGATTGAATCTTAGGTCATACTCAGCTGTTGAATGGTTTCCAGCATTTTATAAATCAAATTTGTTGTACGAAGCTTCTCTAGAGCAGATATATATATATATATATAGATATAGATATATATATATATATAGATATAGATAGATATTGATATAGATATAGATATCTCCAACCTCTGCCTGTATGAAGGAAAGGGATTTATGAGAAGGACTCTGGGATACAAGTCTAAACTGCAGTACTTACTCAGTAAGGTGGGATAGACCTACCTTGTCTGCTGGTCTTCAGTATTAGCAGGAATTCAGAAAATTAGTAGCTAATGCCAGTGAAGGAACAGACTTGCTTCAAGGCGAAGGCCAGTGGGCAAAGAGGAAGACCTTTCTCTGTGTATGTGCCTATATTGGCTCCTCCCAGAGGGTGTGGCCTCACTAAAGATCAAGGAGAGGACTAAAGGTGTGTTGTTCTTCTGGCCTCAAGGTCAGGGTTAGGGTGGGTCCATCCCTCTGTCTCCAATGTTCCTGCTGCAAGTTGAGCTACCTAGTTCAACTGGAGCAGAATATTTCCCACTGCAGTGCTCTGAATGTCAAGATGTTAGTTTACAACACAAGAAGTCAGTTCAGGAACCAGGATTGTCTTGTGCTTATCGTGCTAAGAGAAGAAAAGAGGATCCTAAATTCTTCTCCTTCCGGTCACGCTGACAGAGTAGATTCCCAGTTTCTCAATTAGTGGCCAATTACTTGGCTTTTTCTCATTTTCCTCTAATTTATTGCTCTCGTTTTATCTTTAAAATTTTTACACCGACATCATTTTACATCCCAATCCCAGTTCCCTTTCAATCCGGCGGGAATGCCCACATTCTGCCAACCCCACTCCCAATTCACTCATCTGGATGACAAACTCCCAAGTGGGGAATCAGCATAGTAAGTGACATCACTTGAGACCAGATAAAGAGCTTCCCTACTGTACCTAGGCTTAGCAAGGGATCTCTCCACAGGAGATGGACTCTGTTTCTGCTGGTTGTGGTCCCCAAAACTGCCCAAGCCACCCGACTGTCACCCACAGTCCCTGAGGCCGAGTTCAGTCTCATGAAGCTCTCCAGCTGTCAGCCTTTAGGCACTGAGCTCCCACTCGAATCTTGCTTGGATCTGCTGTTTCTGTGGGTTTCCCCACCAAGGTCTTTACCTCCTTGCTCACTTTCTCACTCCTCCTCCTTCTGTAAGACTGGGTGACTGCAGGAGATTGGCCAGTGCTTAGCTGTGCATCTATCTCTACATCAGATTCCATCAGGTACTGGATGAAGATTCGACAGTGACAATGAACCAGAAAGCACATGAGGAAGCGCCACACTTTGTTTTGAGTAGGGTTTTCCTTTCCAGGCTGGTCCCACTGCCAAAACACCCTTAAATACCACAAAGGGACACTGTGTTAGATATAAAGCTGTAGGCCAGTTAATAGTTGGTTATCAGCTAGATCTGTCTTAAATAATAACATATTTATATCAATCTTTGTATTTCCATGTAGTCTCATTTTACTGGAAAGGAAGGCTCGTGTTTTCTCTCTATCCTCTACTTTGGATCTCCTCCCCTTTGCTTCCTCTTTCCTCCTTGTCTCCTAGTACCACCAATCAGTCTTTCCTATTGTTCAACAGTGCTTTATTCATTTAAAAATAAGAGAAACATATTTGCAGAATGATATCTCCCATTATCCCCTCTTTTCTGTCTAAAATAAAAAGAAGGGTTTTAAACTTAGCATAGCATAATACATCATACAACATTTGTCACATAAGAATCACAGTTAACAATATTTCGTACATTAACATTTAGCAAGGTTTATATATTGTATCATCTATTCTATCCTTGTTAATCTACAGTCC
Source organism: Phodopus roborovskii (assembly GCF_943737965.1). Taxonomy (NCBI): domain Eukaryota; kingdom Metazoa; phylum Chordata; class Mammalia; order Rodentia; family Cricetidae; genus Phodopus; species Phodopus roborovskii. The sequence goes on along the minus strand of NW_026126799.1, from coordinate 79,631 downwards.
TATATGTAAATTAACTCTTATCTCAAATGAAAGAAACTATAACCATAAATATCTCTCTCCAAGTCCATCAAAGATCACAGAACGATAATGCATAAACTCTAGAAATGACAGAGTCAACTTGCTTCCTGGTCAGTCACCTGAATTTCTTCTGTAATGTTCTATCTTCAGCCTATAGGCCATAGTGTGTCTGGCAGACTCCTCAGCAAAGCAGAAAACTTTAAACAGTCCACCTGTATTGGCAGTTTGTCTGTCATTTTTCTCTTTGTTCTGCAATGGTTCTGGCAGAATCTTCCATGAAGCAGGAACCCTGAGGCACTGTCCACCTTCTATCAACAGTCACTTTCCTGTGGGTCCTGCATGTCTGTTTATACAGGATAAATATGAACAGTTCAGACAGGAGCAGTATTTTGCCCAAATGGCAAGTTTTGCCATTTGGGAGTAAACACCATAATGATTTACTTTGATGTCCATCTTCTTTTCTGACACAGGTTGTGTTGCCAAGAGCAGTTATGTCTTACTGTCAAGAAAAGTCATAAACCATTTTAAATGACATTATCTGTAGGTCTTTGAAAGTTTTGAAGAATTCCTATTTATCTTAGATACATCTCTGTATATCTAGAAATCCTAACTCACATAAGTTTTGACAATTATAGTTTACTGAAAGACTTTCAGTTGCAGAGCAATGATGTAGGAAAGGGACAAAAGAGTAGTTCTTGCAAACAGAATATAGAAAATCACAAGGAAAGGACGTTGCCATGGGTGGAAAGATGAGGATGTATGAAAACCTAATGCACCAAGAGCCCAAGATTCTTTAGATTCATTCAAAATCAAAGCAGAGAACAAAAAAAAAAAAAATAAAAATAAAAATATCATTCTGTGTTATTTCCACTTGTTCCAGGAGCCTTGGCTTCTCCCAAAAAAAACGAGCACACTCTCCTCTGTAATGTGGCCTTGATCAAACATTCCTTCACTCTCACTGAATAGAGAACGATGACAGAGATCCAGGTTCCAATATGCATGATGGCAGATGAGCTAGGAGAGATGTGGGACAATTCCCTTTTCACTGACATCTGCCTAATGGTAGCTGGCCAGGAATTCCATGATGACAACACCATTATAGCAACTCTGAGGAGAGCAGAACAAATTGTGTTGAGATCAATGATCAGGAATTGCAAGGTTTCAAGGAAATGATGGGATTCATTTACACCAGAAAGGCACCAAACCTCCACAGCATGGCAGACACTGTGCTGGCAGCTGCTGACAAGTATGGCCTGGAGCCTTTGAAGATCATGTGTGTGGATAGCCTGTGCAGGGACCTCTCCATGGAGAATTCTGCCAACACTCTCATCCTGGCTAACATGCTCAGTGCATGGCAGCTGAAAACCCAGGCATTGGATTTTGTTACACCTCATATTTCAGAGGTCTATGAAACTTCATGTTGGAAGACAATGGTGGGCTCAGATTTCCATTTGGTGGATAAAGCATACAGCTCCCTGGCTTCTACTCACTGCTCTTTACTGGAGCCCTATTCCAAATGCCTGAGGCAATCTTCGGACTCTCTCAGCTCTGACCTACAGGTGTATTCAAGAAGCATCAGCTACAATTGTTACCAAGGACACCTTGATAGAGTGGGGGGGCTTATTTAGCATTTACAGAGAATCTGGAAAGACACCCTGGGGACTCAGGACTTTAATACCACTGTAAATGAGTTGAATGACATTTAGGGATAGGGGGAGTACTATATTTTTATCATAAAATATTCAGTTGGTGTACTCTTTTGCTTTCTGTCCAATTATTTAAATAGTGGGATTTTGCTTAGTTCTTGACCCCATGCTCATCACAACAGGGTTCTTGGGGGAACCAATGTGGACTAAACTAAGGAGAACATATGATCAAGGATTTAGAGAAAAGGAGGACACAAACATAAATTTGCTTACAAGAGACTCACACAAGAATGAACACATTTTGATTCCTCCAAACTCAGTGTGTTGGAATTGGAGGGCTGACTCATTTTTCCAAAGCAATTGTTATTACTGTAGAGAACCAGTTTAAGAGTTCAGATCCCAGTGTATGTGGGTGACTTATCTATTATCTCTAACTGGAGATCCAGAGGATCAAAACCTCTTCTTATCTTTGTGCGTACATTCATCTCTGTTAACCAAAGATAATATGAAGTGAAGAAAAAATTTACAGTCAATTTGGTGATTCTGTGGTGTTTCTGTTTGAATAAAAACATTGTAGTCCATTAATCTCTGCTCAGCTGTGGTTGTTTGGGCAGCTCAGTCCTCAGGCCTACCACAGTCCCAAAAGCCCTCACCCCTCTTTCTTTGCACTTATGCTTGCAGAGCAGATGACATAACTGTCATGCTTTCGTGGAAAATGAGATGAGCATTCCAAAAGGGAAAAAGACAGCTGTATCTGGCAGAGTCTTTTGATAGTCTTGTCTTTGCAAAAGACTTTGTTGGTTATAAAAAAGGAGAATGATGTACATTAACTGAGAATCCTTACTTTTTCCACCTGTACTATTGGTCTGTCTTTACATATTGGGAAAATAATTCTTCCTACCACACAATGGTCAAAATTGTATTATTTCTCTAGAGATAGATTCAATGGTTGTGTCTTTGCTCTTATCACTTGTCCTCCTCTGTTGATTTTTGTTTGTCCTTGACAACTCTTTCCTAATTAGACTGGAGTCATATAGGTACAGGTTAATCCCAACCAAGCTCCCCATTGCATGAGGTTTCAAAGATTGAATATAACATATCCATGTATATGTTGTAGCCAGGATTTGGCTACCCCACTTTGCAGAAAGAAATTGTTTTCCTTGGTTTCTTTTGCTATATTGGTAAGTTGCTTTATGGGAGATCAAGATTATTTATTTCTAAAATGTTCAGTTAAACCAAAATCAGAGATTTGTGTAAATTGTTTTCTTTTAAAAAGCAAAAGGAAATTATATCATTCATTATACCCTTGTGACAGACAATTCACTTCCTACAATCTACAACTCCAGAGAACCTATTATACATGGAGGTCTTTAAGAGAGACATAAATGTATCATCCATGAAGGACAAAGGAACAAATTCTTCTGAGTCATTTGGGAGCTTTGGGAAAAGGTGATAGAGGTAGGAGAAAGGACTGGAGGTGGGGAGGGGAAAAAGAAATTGAGGGTTCAGAGAAGATGAGGTGGAGAGGAACAGTGTAAGAGACTCAGGAAAGGGGTACTTAATAGAGATACCCTTTATGAACTTAAATAGAAGTATGGCACTTAGCAAATGTTCAGGAATCCACAAGGAAAAACAAAACTAAGAAACTACCTAACAGTAGAGAGCCTACCTTAAAAGCCCTTCCTGTAATGATATTGATGCCTACCTTAAATGCCATCCTAGAGCCTTCTTCCAGTAGCTGATGAAAGTAGAAGCAGAGAAGTACTGAAGTGAACTCTGGAATCCAGTTGTAGGGAGGGAGGAATGATGAGCAAAGGGATCAAGGCCATTCTGGGGAAACACACAGAAACAGTTGATTTTAGCAAGTCAGAGCTCATGAATCCCAGTCTGACAGATGGGGCACCTGCATAGGATAAAACCAGGACCCCTGAACATGGGTGCCATTTGGAGGGCTGTAGCACTCTATGTAACCTCTTGCAGTGGCACCAGTATTTCCCTCCAGTGCATGAATGGACTTTGAGAGCCTACTCCCTATGTAGGGCTACTCTCTCAACCTAGATTCTCAGAAGGAGAGCCTGCTCCAAATGTTGTGACAAATTTTGATGACCTTCCATGGAAGATCTCAGCCTCATTGAGAAGTAGATGGAGGGGTAGGCTCAGCAAAGGTGGGGCAGTGGGAGGACAGAAGGGAGGAAAAGGAAAATGGAATTGCTATGTAAAATAATATTGTTTTTAAATTAAATAAAAGTTTAATTTTAAAAAAGAAGAACTTTCTGAGACATCCCTTTAGGGGGACTGAGCAAGAACAGGAGAAACTTGCTGGGATGTTTTCTTATGTGGACCTTGCAAAGCTGTAGCAGAGAAAAGAAGAACTTTTCAACAGAGCAGGGTGGGAGGTTGTTTTTAGAAGACTGTACCTGAAGAAGTGGTGAGCCAAGGAAAAAATCAGTTGGCTCTACTGGGATGCTCCGTTGAAGGGACAGAGCAGAACTCAGCTTCAACGGCTCTCAGGGAGAGGTCCAGGATTGCTATATCCTTCAGGGAGATCATACCCTACCTCACCCCATATTCAGGTGGTCTGAAAATTCAGAACACATTACTTTTCAGGGCTGAGCTGACCTGGGTTGCCTGGATTCCCTAAAATTAGGTCACTTTTCCTATCATGGCTGAGCAGAGCTCTTCTTGGTAGCCTGAATTCCCCATAAGTCAGGACACTTTTACAGCTCCAGAGCTGAAATGCTCACATTTTGATGCCAATACCTGGTACTCACATTGGCTTCCAAGTGGAACCTTCAGAAATGTAGGGTTGCGAACAGGGATTAATGCTGAGACATAGATTTGAACCAATAGAAACTCTGTCTTACTAGGCTGACAATTGTACTGGATGTTCAGAAACCCAGTATACCATGGAACATTTCTTGGGTGAGCAGTTAATCACAGATACCATATGCTGGGTTGACATTATTCTCTTAATAAGAAGTGTTATCCAGAAGCAGAAGTATGATGCCAAACAATAAAGGTAGAACATTTACACTTTCCTCATCACTATGGACATGGTATTTTGTTTTATTTTTGGTGGCTGGTGCTATAAGAGTTTTGGATATTTTTGGCCTGAGTGGTACTTCCACCATGGAATCTGGTGACATTTCACAATATTCTGGACATGGAAGTGCCAGGGCCAACTTCTCCTATATGTCCAAACAGAATGTTTCAATCTGATTACTCATGCAGAGCTGAAACAACAAGCATAGGTGTCATATTCCTCCATAGCATTAGGAAGAAACCAATCAGAGGGACTCTTTGGGATCCAGAATGCATGTTGTGTTATTTCTAGACTTCATTGACAACACATTCTTTCTTCTGACTTCCTCCAAGAATCTTACTTCTTGAATCTCAGTGGAAACTGCAAAACTATTGTAGGGTACCTTGAAAATTTCAGGTGTTGAAGGTACTTTAAAGATCAAAAGAAACTATACAGATGTGAAGCAAATCCTAATAGATCACACATGTATACACAGAATAATATAACCAACAAAACTTTCAATTATTAACATATTCCAAAATAAAACATAGTTTAAGCAATATCCATGTACAAATCCAGGCCTAAAGAAAGTGTTTGATGGAAAACTCCAAACTAAGGAGATTCACTACACCCATAAATAATACAAGGAATAAATAATCTCAATGTAATTAAGGCAAAACTAGGGAAACATGCACTAATACCACTAATATCAAACCATTAACAACACAACATAAGAATCAATCATCATTGTTAATTGATATACCTCATTAACTGTGGTCTTGGTTACCTAGTGAAAAATTAAGAGTGGATGTGAAGAGTTTCCATTATTTGCTGCAACCAGGAACCCACATGATCAAAATTAGTAAGGATTAGCTCACAATAAAGGATTTGAAATTTATATTCCAAACATAAAAATATGTATACTCACATATATATCAAAAATATTTTCACCCTAAAGCTATTCAGAAGAAAAAGCTATTCAAACCTATTCAAAGGAACAGGGCACCTAGACTCAGAAAATCAGAAACAATAGTTCTCACTTACCAAAAAGAAATAAAGAGCAGATAAATATTTTAAGCAGTTATACACCCTAGTAAAAAAAAGCATAATCACTGAAGTCTCCCTATCAAAAAGTAACCCAAATGTCAGAGAGTTTTTCACAGCAATCTAGCTGCCATTTAAAGAGGAGTTAATGTCCATACTCTTCAAAATATTCCAGAAATGTACAGTAATGCATTATTTTTGATTTAATAAAACTTGCCTGAGAATTCAGATGGCAATGTCAACCACAAGCCACAGAAGCTAAACACATAATTTTAATTCCTGCAGCCAGAAGGTAGGAAGTGGGGATATACACCTTTAATCCTAGGACTCAGGATCTTATTTATTTATTTGCATCTGAATAAATGTTGTTTTACATGTCAATCCCAGTTCCCCCATCCTCCCATCCTCCCCTACCACCCACACAAACCCCAGCCCATCCCCTTTCTGCTCCCCAGGGAGGGTAATCTTCCATGGGGAGTCCACAGTGTCTGTCAGATCATTTGGGGCAGGGAACCCTACAAGGTCACATCTAACAATATGAGCAACAGTGGAGAGGCTACCTTAAATGTCATTTCCTGATAATGAGTTTGATAATTAAGTTATATGCCATCCTAGAGCCTTCATCTAGTGGCTGATGGGAGGAAAAGTAGATACCCACAGCTACACAATGAGCCAAACTCCTGAAATCCAGTTGCAAGGAGGTGGGAGTGATAAGCAAAGGGGTCAAGAACAGACTACAGAAAACAAAGTGACAGCTGACCTGAACAAGGGGGAGCTTATGGATCCCTACACTGATAGCTGGGGTATTCTCTCATTGCTTTTAATCATAGGACAATGTGGCACCAAGGTAATCTTAAAGTACTTCCTGACCAACAGCCATAAACTTTCTTTCCTCTATTGTGGAGGAGCAATCCAAATTCCTGTTGGTTACCTTGAACTTTCTCTCCTCATTGCACTGTTATTTCCTTCTCAAACTGTTGTATTAAGGACATAAGCTCAAAGTGGTCTGGGAGAACTCTCAGATTCCACTTCAATGGAATATTTGTTGTGGCTTCAGTCAGGAGTACTGACCTCACACCAGCAGTCACCCTGGAACCAAAATGTCTTTGCTTGAAGAAGTTAAGTTAATGGGAACAGGAAACCAATTTTTCCCACAGGAAGTCACTAGGCATGACAGAGGGAGGCACAATTCCCTTTTCTACCACTTGGTGCCTGAACCTATGCATCTGTGCTATAGATAAAGCAGGCTCCTGGAGAACACTGCCACAGTCGTCCTGGCTGATGACATGTCATTGGCTTTTTAACCGTGTCCTCGAAAGTCCATCCTATCATTCGGTCATGACAGCTGCTTCAGAATGTTAGTGAATATGGTAAGAGCAGTGAACTACAAGATATGTGAGGCAGTTGCAGCTCTCTGTGAATTTATTGCCATGGACAGAAGGTATACTGTGTGGAATACCATGATGGTTGACAAGGCATTCTGTTAGTCCTTTTATAATATATTTGATAAATCACTGCATGCAAGAAAGGCAAATCCATAACTAGAAAATATATAATCGGGTAAGAACAAAGCATTGTCCCTTATGCAGTTGAAGTGGTTTAATATAGTATTCCTATCACCAAGTTGTTGGCTGATCAGCCAGGGGGATGGTGAAATACAGGTTTCTTTATTGGTCACTGTTGTAAGATCTGGCATTCAATAACACCTAAAATCAGGGGAGTCTCGAGTAGATGTTCATGTTATTGTTCCCATTGATAACCCGCATCTCAGCTACCATGGCTACATTGAGCTTAGACCCATCGCACAATAATAAGCATGAATTGGGAAAAGAGCTGATTGTCCACAGAATGTATAATCCTATCTACTTGATACTGACCTCCTCTGCTGGAATTACCTTTTCATGGGCATTTACATGGAAAACAGGGATCTTCATATTTTTGTTCCTTTGTATATCTGTCCAAATATTTCATCAAACGTTTTCCCAGTTATTCTTTATTTTTTTCCATGTTTCTTTTTATTTATCTTTCTCTTATAGTCTTCCCTCCTTCCACTCTACCTAGATGTACTTACTTCTTTTTCCTTTCAAAAAGGAGCAGGCCCTTTGGGCAAATTAAATAAATATAGCATAATGAGATGCAATAAGAATTAGCACAATCCCTCCAGAAGGGAATGTGCTATCAAGGCAGGAGCCAACCCAGTAGGAAGATAAGGTTCACAAGATCAGACATATAAATCAGAGTCTCATCACACTCCCACTATTAGCGGTCTCTCTCTCTCTCTCTCTCTCTCTCTCTCTCTCTCTCTCCCCCCCACACACTCTCTCACACACACACACACACACCCCACAAGTATGTTAAACACACACAGCATATATAGAGCATAGTACAGATCATGAAGGCCCATTGATAGCCCCTTAAGGTTATGTGATTCACCATTAGCTCCCTTTGGTTGATTCTGTGGGCTCTTTTCTCCTGATATAGTTGATGTCCCTACAATCCTTCCTCCCTTCTCCTTTGGGCTTCCTTAGATCTTTCTAATGTTCAACTGTGGATCTCACTATCTGTTCCCATCAGCTGCTGGAGAAAGTCTAACTAATGAAGACTGCTGGGCTGGACAGCAGTCTCTGAGTGGAACAGAATTTCATTACTGTCATTTCATTGACTTTTGTGTATGATGGTGAGAACCCTGCCCAAATATCCACATATGAGAGAATCTGGCTGAACTAATGGGGTGTTCTTCAATAAGAAACACCACTGGAATCCACAGAATTGAACGAAGTCCAATGCAAGAGCAACAAATGTGTTTGCCACCTGAGTCAATGCTCCAGTTCCTACATACTGAGTTTAGAAGAAAAATGTCTTCTTTCTCTTTCCACTTCTCTTATAAGGAAACATTCATTTTTTTTTTTTTTTTTTTTTTTTTTTTTGTTCTGAGCCCTTGATGATATGTTCTGCTTATTTAAATTCAGAAAGGCTTTATCTGAGGAAACACTGTTGATATATGCTTCATGCAATAACTAAACTGAATTCCAGTAAACAAACCAAACCAGTATAGCAACAGGGTAGAAGTTGGGAAGAATATGTCAAAATCCAGCTTTCCCGTTCCCCAATATGCCATTCAACTCGCTTATGATGGTATAAAAGGCCTAAGCCCCATGTTGTCTTTCCCCAGATTCTTTGTAAATGCTACACATGTCCCGATCAACCAGGAATCCTTGGTAACAACACTGGCTACTGCTTCTAGACTATAACTGTAGGTCACAGCTGAGAGAATTCTAAGACTGCCTCAGTCATTACAGAGTGCAATCAAGTAAGAATGGTGAGCGGAACCCAGGGAGCTGTATGCTTCAGCCACCAAGTAAGGATGGGAGCCCACCATTGTCTTCCAACTTGAGAACTCAGAGACGTCTGAAGCATGAGGTGTAATGAAATCCAATGTCTGGTGTTTCAGCTGCCCTACACTGAACAGGTCAACCAGGATGAGAGTTTGGGTGGTATAATCCACAGAGATGTTACTTCAGAGGGCTCTCTGGCTCATGACTATCAAACTTATAAGGCCATACTTGTTTTCAGCTGCCATCACAGCATTTGCCATGGTGTAGATTTCTAGTCCTGTCCCACTATAAATGAATCCTATCATTCCTTTGAAGATTTTGGGATGCAGATCACATCTCAACGTGGTTTGGTTTGCACTGCTCTCCTTCATGTCATGTTCAAACATGGCACTGAAAACTGAAAGTGAGCTGCTAAGATGTCCTTGTGAACCCAGAACTCCTGGCCAGCTACCAACCGGCAGCAGACTGTGAAGAGGGAATTCTCCCACAACTCTCCTTGATCATCTGCCATCGTGGACCTTGGAAGCTATATCCATGGAATCATGCTCAGGTCAGACATGCTGAAGAAGTCTTGGGACATGATCCCCATGTTGAGGGTTGTGAACATGTTTTCTGGGATAATCTGATGAGCATTGGACAAGATGAAATCTGGAAGGATGACCCTTCTGAAAACTTTCCCATAGACTGGCAGGGAGGTAAAAGCTTTTGGGCTTATTCCAGTTTCAGGTTTTTCTCCGTGGGTGTTGATGATCCAAAACTGGAACTGTGCCCCAATGCAACACTTTAGAGAGCTGAGCAACTCTAGGTTAACTGACAAATAATCTCTGCTTCATTCTTCTACCCTGTTATGGTGTAATCTCAAATGCCACTTGTCATTATCCTTTGTTGAGAAAGTTGGGCTTTTAATGCTGTCCCTCATTTCCTCTATAGAAAATGGAAGATGCTGATGGGCCACTTGTAGAAGAAATTCTGAGCTCGGAAATGTTTGCAGACCCAGCTCTGGGCCATCTTGTCCTTTGACATTTCTCCTGGAGGTACTATGAATGTAAACTGGCTCCAAAATGGAGAACAATGATTAGTTTTCTTGACCCTGTGAGAAACAATAGTAATAGTTTAGACATTTAGTTTCTGTCTCTCCAATGTTCCCTCTTCTATGAGGCTGGAAATGTGGATCTCTGAAATTCTTTATCCAGATTTCATTAGTAGCCTCAGTGTAGATACTCAAGGATACTAGGGACTGTTACATCACGTCATTTTTTTTTTTTTTTTTGTAGATTGATTTTTAGGTCAATAGGTGACTAATTTTGACAATCATACACAAGTGTTGAAAATTTGGAACATTTTCTACATTTTATATAAAAAATGTTCTCTAGAGTAACAGAACATACACAATGACTCTCTATCTCTCTGTTTATGAACGAAGGGTAATCATGAGAATGACTTTGAGCTGCAGTCTTGCTAAATCCACAATGTCTAGCTTGTTTAAGGGCGAGTCCAAATATTCTGTGCTTACTCAGTCCAGGATGTTGAACATTTTGGCTGGTCTTCAGTAGATACTGGAATTACAGAAACTATTCTCTAGCTCTAGTGAAGGTATGAAATTGCTGCAAGGTGAGGGCAAGCAGTCAGAGAGCAAAATCTTCCTTCTTCCATGTTCTTTTAATGCTCCCAGCAGAAGGTGTGTCCAAATTTAGGGTGTGTCTCCTAGCATCAATATCTAGATTAAAGTTGTGTACATTTGGGCCTTGATATGTAGCTTAAATGTTTTTGTCTTTCTGCCTCCCAAGTCTGTATTTGAAGTGGATCTACCCTACCTTCTTCAACTTATGTAAAACATTTCTCAGAGACAAATCTCTGTGAGTCAGAGCCTGTCCGGTCTATACAGGTAGTTCCACGACAGCCAGAATTGTTACAAGAAAAACCCTGTCTTTAAAAAAAAAATGAAGTGAAACAGAACAACAACAGCACAAAGGAGTATTCCTTTCATTAACAAGGTCAAGGAAGAGGTGTTTTTCTCCCTTCAGGAGTCTCAGTTTTTAAATATGTAGGACAATGTGGAAGAATTCATATATGGTGGCAGGAAGCAGTGGCAGACAGGACATTCTGAAAGTGGCTGTCTTCTTTCTGGCCTTTTATTCCTTCCAGACTCACAGTCCCAGATATGGCTCCACCAAATTTCCTTGGCTGTCTTGCCCCTCCTCCTCTGTCAATACTCCTTGAACACATTCTTAATGCTGCACTTAAGGTTGTGCATCATTCCATCATGCTGACTACAATGATTCAACTTCTCATTAGCTCATTATCTTTAATCATTAATTGGTGAGTTCTTTTCTCATTAAACTTTTTATTTCCATGTGCACTCTGCTGGGCTTAAAAATGAGGAATCATTCTTGCTTTGAAAGGGTGCAGAATATGTTCAAGAGTTAGTGATGGGGGGGGCTTTTGAGATGATTGATTGTCCTTAGGATGTGATCTGTAAATGCTCCACTTCTATCATCTCTTTATATTTTATGATGTCTTCAGGGATTCACTAGGGCTAGAGGACATGAAAATAACGTCTGTGATTCAATCCACTCAGTAATTCCCAGACTAGCTCTCCTGAAATTCTGGTTCCAATGGTGTTCCTCCCTCCATACACATAAATCAATCAATTGGTTTGGATCTCTGAATGTTTTGTTCCTCACTTAGGATAGGAATCTATTATAGGTGGCTCTCTAGTATCATCAGTGACTCTTCTCTATGCGGGTTTACAGTCAGCATGACTGAAGAGACCACACCATCATCCAGCCTCCTGATGTAGCAGTCATGATAGGGAGCAAAAAAAGACATATAGGCCTCTGATTCAGAACATGTCACAAAGAAACTCCAGGACTGACTAAACTCAGCATGCTTAGTTCCTGGTTAATATTTGGAATATGCCACCTGCAAGAGATAAACAAAACCACAGTAACCACTCCCTTCTATAGCCAGCCCATTAAATTACCGGGAATATGTATTTCATGCCAAACAGAAAAATTTTTAAATTTCCCTTAATTTTTCCCAAATGTCAACCAATCAGAAACTTACTCATTCCTCTCCCCACCCATTGGTGTAACCCTGCCTTTTTGCCTTCAATACCCAGCCGTAGACACGGTGGTGGAGGGGGTCACTTTCTCTCATGGCTCCCTCCTCAGTTAACTAATCAAGGTTTCTGGCAAGCCAGATAGAGCAGTAATCTTTGCTTTTCTGTTTAGTGAGTCTGTCTCCCTGGTTGTCTTTGAGGGTCCTTGGAACTTGGCATAGCATGGCAGGTACCCATTCCCTCAATTGTCTCATTTGAAATGAACATCAATAGACAATGGAGGACCCATCATTTGCAATAGTAACGCTTTACATTGCTAGCTCAGAGCTCCCATGAGCAAGATCCTGGAAAATAAAGCAGCTTTTTCTGGGGGAACTGGACCCCCCCCCAAGTCTGCAATACAGAGAAAGTTCATAGAGTCTGCCATTCCTGGAATGGGACAGGTGGAGCTTTAATTTCAGGGAGGTGGTTCTCTGGGGGAACTGGCACAGAGAAAAGGATCCAGGTTTACAACAGGAGGACAAACAAGTCTTAATTAGCACAAGTGTCCACATTACCAGGGAAAGTCATTGCTTATTACAGGAAAACAAAGTGATTGAAACACATACAAACATACACAAATGCAAAAGAACATGTAACAGAGAGAGGGGAGAGAGAGTAAGAAAGTCAGACAGAAAGACAGAGTAAATGGTTTGCTGCTTGACCACTGATTTAAGCCAATATAAAGTCTTTATTAGACAGCTGCCAACTAAATGGGGTGTTCTGGATTCTAGTGAAGTAACTATTCTTCCTCAGGGTGAGCTTTTAAGCACAAAAAAACCATATTCTGGGTTGGCATACTCCGGTTAACAGGAACAGTTAGCCAGAAGTGGCACTACAAAAGCCAAAATATTAGTATATGTTGAGTAATATTTGAGCATTTAGAGATATTCACAGAGCTATGGACTTTGGTGGATTAAGCTTTTGTTTTTGTTATGTCAGGGTTTCCTATTTTGTGCACAAGGGCTGGGTTTTACACCTCGCATGGTACTAACATCATGGAGACATTCGTGCTTAGGTATGGATTCCTACTAATGTGTACCTCTGTTACACAGCTTAGTGTATGAATCAGGAGCCTATGGTGCAGAGGCAGAAAAGGGTTTTGGATGCCCTGGATAAGTGGAAATATTGATGATATCAGCTGTCCGGTGAATGCAGAGCATTGGATGCAAGTCCTCTGGAAAGGTATACATCACATTTCTAAAAACTAAAACACTTCTGATTTTGTTGATTTGAATGTTCTCTCTCTCTCTCTGCCTTTTAGTTAGTTTGGATAAAGGTTTATATATCTTATCAATAATCTCAAAGAAGCAACTCTTTGTTTCATTTATTCTTTGTCTTGTTTTCCTTTTATCTACTTTACTGATTTCAATTTAGTTATTTCCTGGCCTCTACTCCTCTGATGATGGGAGATGTCATTCTGTATATGTTTCTCATACTGGATAATGAATAAAGCACTGTTGGCCAATAGAAAAGGAAGATATGAGGGACTAGGAGAAAAGGAGGAAATAGGAAGGAGGAGCCAAGATGGAGAGTCTGGAGTGAACAGAACTGCCATATCTCCGCTCCCGGTAAGACCACGTGGAAATACATAGAAATGGGTTAATAATTAAGACAGAGCTAGCCGATAAGAAACTAGTAATGGGCCAACAGAGTTATATCAAATACAGAGTCTCAGCGTGATAATTGGGGCTGGCTTGGTGGCAGGAACAGACCAGCAGTGGGAGGAAAAACCGTACTTGTTACAAATGGCGCCCAACATGGGGCTACTAAGAACTTCCCCTTAAAATTTAACAAAAGCTTAAAAAAGGGGTGTTACAAAGCAAAGAACAGAGACAAGGAAGGCTTCTTACTAACAGCATTTTCTCGGTTGGACTCTGATTTGCAAGAGACAAGCAGATATTTGCTCGGCTCCTTTAAGGGAATTTTCCTGACACAGCATAAGCGGCAAAAAACTATACAGCTTTTAAATAACTCTGCTAACAATTTATTGGTGTGTATGAGAGCTTGCAATGGCAGTGACCACATCAGACTGAGGCAGTGAGCACAGCTTTCAGTGCTGGTGGTAAAATAGCCACCGCCATCTTTTATAAACTGCTGAAGATACAACAAAGACTTTCATTTTAGCAATGTTGTTGTTTACCAGATAAAAGACTTGTGGCCAGAAAAAGATAAAGATTTACAGGAAAGACAGATTCATATTAAGAAAAACTTCTAAAGGTTTACAGTGTGCTTTAAAATATATGTAGACATGGAAAAAAATAAAATGGTTTTAAAGATACAAAGAGGAACTGGGTGTGGTGGCACACACCTTTAATCCCAACACTCAGGAGACAGAGGCAAGCAGATCTCTGTGATTTCAAAGTAAACCTGGTATGCAAAGTGAATTCCAGGACAGATAAGAGTTACACAGAGTAACCCTGTCTCAAAAAATAAAAAAAAAAAGTAAAATAAACAGAGTAATAATAAAGCCACTTAAAGATGAAAAGCTCAGAGAGAATCTGGTTACTGTAGGCTATTGTGTTGTCTCTGCATTTTTTGCCTACTGATAAAATAACAACAACTGATAAAGGAAATACTGCTGCATTAATTCAATTTATATATTTTAAAAATGCTTTGACTCCAAAATTTAAGTCTAAGGACAAGTTACTGGGGAAAAGGATTTCTATTTTTGTTTCCACAGAAAGTAAAAAGCTGTGGATTCCTTCCAGACTAATGTGGTTTGAGCAAGCCAGACCCCCTGAAACAGAGTACCAGGTGATCCTACATTCAAAACAGCTGAACAAAGCAGCCTTGCAGACAAAGCCAAGATTTCTGCGTCTTCTCAGGATCTCTAATGACAGCACCCCCTATCAGCAGGAAGTAGTTTGGAAAGAATGACGCCCAAATTCCCAAATATTGTTTATAAATGTTTGTTTTCATTTAAATTGACTTGGTTATAAATGGTTAATGATCACAGCCAATTCTTTGTAAAGGTAAAAAGGGGATTATGGTATAGATATGAATACATTGTTTTGGAATGGATTTTAATTTATTGATACAATTTAAGGTCAATTTTATGATATGTATATTTCTACTGTTATTTAGGCATTGTGTTTCTATAGCTCAGAAATGTAATGTATAATTTAATGCATATTATAGATAGTTACCAATAATAGTCAAAACTTATAGTTAAGTTAGCTAAGGTTTCTAGATATATAGACATGTATTTGAGATAAACAGGCATTCTTCAAACCTTTCAAAAATCTACAGAATATGGCATTTAAAATGGTTTAGGGTTTTTCTTGACAGTGAGACATAAATGCTCCTGGCACCACAACCTGAGTCAGAAAGGAAGATGAAGATGAACATCGAAGAAACGCGTTATGAAGTTTGCTTTCAATATAGCAAGACTGGCCATTTGGACAAGATACTGCTCTTGTCTGGACTGTTTGACTTTGTGATATATAAACTGGACATGCAGGACCCACAGAAAAGTGACTGCTGATTCAAGATGGACATTGCTACCGAGTTCCTGCTTCTTGAAAGAGTCTGCCAGACAGTCTGCAGGACACAGAGAAAAGTGACTGACAAACTGCCAATACAAGAAGTCAGTTTAACGTTTCCTGCTTTGCTGAAGAGTCTGCCAGACACACTATGGCCTATGGGCTGAAGATGGAAGATTACAAAAGAACCTCGGGTGACCTGGCAGTGAGATGTCTCTGACATTTCTAGAGTTTATATGTTGAGGACAGATAGTTATAGTTTGTTTTCCTTAGTTAAGCTTAAAGATAAGTTACATATAGGACATTAGACTCACAAATATAAGATAGATAATAGAATAGTTTCTTTTAATCTTGCTAAATGTTAATGGACTAAATATTGTTAACTGTGATACTTACTTGATAACTGTTGTGTTATATATTTTGCTATGTTAAGGTTAAAACCCTTCTTTTTATTTAGACAGAAAAGAGGAGATGATGGGAGATGTCATTTTGTATATGTTTCTCATACTGGTTAATGAATAAAGCACTGTTGGCCAATAGGAAAGGAAGATAGGAGGGACTAGGAGAAAAGGAGGAAATAGGAAGGAGGAGCCAAGATGGAGAGTCTGGAGTGAACAGAACTGCCATTTCTCCACTCTCAGTAAGACCACATGGGAATACATAGAAATGGGTTAATAATTAAGACAGAGCTAGCCGATAAGAAATTAGTAACAGGCCAACAGAGTTATATCAAATACAGAGTCTCAGTGTGTTACTTGCGGCTGGCTTGGTGGCAGGAACAGACCAGCAGTGGGAGGAAAAACTCCTTACAATCTGAGGTGAGTTTTTTTTTGTTGTTGTTGTTGTTTTGTTCTAGAGCTTTCAGTCTTTCAGTTGTGCTGTTAAGTCACTAGTATAATTATTTTCCAGTTTCTTCATGTGAGCACTTAGTGCTTTGAATTTTCCTCTTAGCACAGCTTTCCAAGTGTCCCATAATTATGGGTATTCTGTGTTTTCATTCTCATTGAATTCTAGGAAGTCTTTAATTTCTTCATTTCTTCCATGACTTAGGAATGGTGGAATAGCCTGTTGCTCGATTTCCATGAGTTCATAGGCTTTCTGTAATTTGTGTTGTTGTTGAATTCTAACTTTAAAACTGAGGGAGGGAGAAAAGGAGGTAGGGAGAGGGAACTTCAATCAATGTTAAAAAAAATAAAAATAAACCTTGGTGAGCCAATAAGATAGAAGGGGTATTCCATTTCTTTCTTTCTTTCTTCATTTCTTTATTTTTGTATGTGTTAAGGCTTGCTATATTGCCAAATATGTGGTCCATTTTATAGAAGGTTCCATGTGGCACTTAGACAAAGGTATATTCTTTTGTGTTTGGATGGAAAGTTCTATAGATGTCTGTTAAGCCTAATTGGGTCATAATTTTTGTTAGTTCCTTTGTTTCTTTGTTAAGTTTCTATCTTGTGGTCATTTCTAGTGGTGAGAATGTGATGCTGAAGTCTCCCAATCTAAGTGTATGAGATTTTATGTGAAACTTCAATTTTAGCCATGTTTCTGTTACCAGTGTGGGTGCTTTTTGTTGGGGCATAGATGTTCAGAATTCAGACTTCGTCCTGATGGATTTTTCCTGTGATGAATACAAAATGACCTTCTTCATATATTTTGATTGATTTTAGTTTGAAGTCTAATATTTTTAGATATTGGGATAGCTACACTTGCTTATACCATGGGTGCATTTGATTGGAAAATCTTTTCCAAAGCCTTTACTCTGAGGTAGTATCTGTCCTTGATGTTACAGTGGTTGTGTGTGTGTGTGTGTGTGTGTGTGTGTGTGTGTGTGTGTTGTGCAGCAGAGGGATGGATTCTGTCTTCATATTCATTATTAGCCTGTGTCATATACATATATATATATATATGTGTGTGTGTGTGTGTGTGTGTGTGTGTGTGGTGTATGTATGTGTATGGATATATATATATATATATATATATATATATATATATATATAATTTTACAAGATTCCATTTTTTTTTTCTGCTGAATTGTATTTCATGGTGTAAATATCCCACATCTTCTTTATCCATTCTTAGGTTGAGGGGCATCTACGTTGCTCCCAGCTTCTTGTTATTACATATAATGCTGCTATGAACATAGTTAAACACATGTCTTTGTTACATGGATGTGGATCATATGGGTATATGCCTAAGAGTGAAATTGCCAAGTCCTGTGGTAGATTGATTCCCATTTTCCTGAGGAACCACCATACAGATCTCAAAAATAGCTGTACGAGTTTGCACTCCCACCAGCAGTGGAGGAGTGTTCCCCTTTCTCCACATCCTCTCCAGCATGAGTCGTCATTGGTGTTTCTAATTTTAGCCATTCTGGCAGGAGTAAGATTGTATCTCAGAGGTGTTTGATTTGATGGATAAGGTTTTCTTTGATGGATAAGGATGTTGATCACTTTCTTAAGGATCTTTTAGCCATGTTGGATTCCTCTATTGAGAGTTCTCTATTCAGTTATGTAACCTAATTTTTAATATGTTTATTTAGTGTTTTGGTGAATAGTTTCTGGGGTTCTTTTTATATTTTGGAGATCAGCCTTCTGTCAAATGTGGGGTTCGTGAAGATTTGGTCTTGTCAGTTGTGTATTTTGCGTTCCAGAAGCGTCTCAAACTCAGGAGATCTCATGTATTACTTTTTGATCTATGTGTCTATGCTACTGGTGTTATGTACAGGAAGCAGTCTCTGTACCAATCTGTTCAAGGGTACCCCAACTTTCTCTTCTAAGAGGTTCATTGTATCTGGATTTATGTTGAGGTTTGATCCATTTGGACTTTGTGCATGGATATAGACATGGGTCTATCTACAGTCTTCTACACACCATCATCCAGTAGTGCCAGCACCATTTGTTAAAGATACTTTCCTTCTTCCATTGCATACTTTTACCTGTTTTGTCAAAAATAAGTTGTTTGTAGGTGTGTGTATTAATATCAGGATTTTTGATTCAATTCCATTTATCTACCTGTTTATTTTTGTGCCAATACCAATCTGTTTTCAGTACTATAGCTCTATAGTAGAACTTGAAGCCAGGGATGGTGATGCATATCACATTTCCTTTATTGTACAGGGTTGTTTTGTCTATCTTGGTTTTTTTGTTTTTCCATATAAAGTTGAGTATTATTTTTTAAAGGTCAGTGAAAAATAGTGCTGAGATTTTAATTAGGATTTCCTTAGTGTCCGTTGTTATATCACCCTTATTATTTCTGATTATATTGATTTGCATGTTCTCTCTTCTGTTTGGTTAGTTTAGATAAAGGTTTCCCTATATCATTGATTTTCCCAAAGAACTAACTCTTTGTTACATTTAATTCTTTGTATTGTTTTCCTAGTCTCTATATTATTGATTTCAGACCTCAAATTGATTATTTCCTGGTGTCTGCACTACTGGGGTGAGTTTGATTCTTTTTGTTATAGAGCTTTCAGTTGCACTGTTAATTCTTTATTATGTTTATTCTCCAGCTTATTCATGTGGGCACTGAGTGCAATAAACTTTCCTCATACCACTGCTTTCAATGTGTCCCACAAGTTTTGGTATACTGTTTCTTCATTCTCTATAAACTCTAGGAAGCTTTTCATTTCTTTCTTTATTCCTTGATCGAGGAATGGTGCAATTGCTCATTGTTCCGTTTCCATGAAATTATAGGGTTTCTGAAATTCGTTGTTGAATTCCATCTTTCCATCTTTAAATCATGATGGTCAGATAAGATACATGGGGTGGAAATATATATATATATATATATATATATATATATATATATATATTCGTTGAGATTTGCTATGTTGCCAAGTATGTGGTCGATTTTACAGAAGATTGTATGTGGAGCTGTGAAGGAGTTATATTTGTTTGTTTTTGGATGAAATATTCTATAGATGTCATTAAACCCAATTGGGACATAACTTTAGTTATTTTGTTTATTTCTTAAGTATTTTCCTGGTGGCCCTGTGTAGTGGTGAGAGTGGAGTGTTGAAGTCCTCCAGTATGAGTGTGTTAGGTTTTATGTGAACTTTAAATTTTAGTAACATTTATTTTACGAATGTATGTGCCTATGTGTTTGGGGAATACATGTTCAGAACTGAGACTTTATTCTGTTGGATTAATGCTGTGATGTATATGACATGACCTACTTCATTTCTTTCTCCTTCTTCCTGTCTTAGGGGGCTATAGGGGTAGGAAAATCTCTGTCTCTCCTCTGTTGCCCATCATTGGAAAACCAGCCCTGATCACCAAGGACAGGATGACTCCATTTTGTCAACACACAGGTTACCTGTGTATTGGCTAGAGTTTATCATAGCTGTCTCCCATATCAGCCATTTCAAGGTGATGAAAATGTACCTGTATGGGTTGCATTTTTATAGCATTTGATTTTTAATGAGGCACATCAGTTTGTTAACAGAAAAGGTCCTAGCGATAAAAGACTAAGTAGGCTAAGGATGGGACCTAGCAGGGGAAGGAGGTAAAGCAGGAATCCGTTCTAGGCATTCCAGATGGTTGATCAAACAGCCATCTGCAAAGTTTCTCGGGCTCTTCTTGATGTTCCTTGATTCTGTCTAGAACTATTCCGGATTTGTTAGCATAAAGCAGCATTTAGCTGTAAAGTCAAATAACTCACTTGTCAGCAGTGAGCAAGTCTAGCCCTCTTCTATTTTGTAGGTACACCACTGCTAGAGAGTCAACTTGGTCCTGGAGGTCCTGGACTGACACTTAGATGGTCTGTACACCATCAGTAGCTGCTGAGATAGCTTGGAGTATGATTTTATTGCTATTCCCATTGTTGTTCTTTTGATGCAACTTATGCCTAAGAAACACAAACACGATACTCAACGCCTACGTGGAGTTTATAGAGAGAGGGGAGAGAAAGAGGGGGTAGCTGGTGGCCAACCAAAAGCAGGAGAGAGAGAGAGGGAACAGAGAGAGAGGAATGAGAGAGCAAAGGAGCAGAGAGAGGCAGAGAAGCAGAGAGGCAGAGAGGCAGAGAGTGAGAGGGGTGTGGGCCACTTGCTTTTAAAAGGGAATTGCTCATGCATAACTGAGTCCTCTGGCTGCCAGGTAAAGCCAGGTAAAGCTGACATAGGGATGACACTGCCATGAGCCTCCCGCCCATCGTTGGGGAGGGGGTCAGCTGGCTGCTAGTTCCTAACACCCATGCCTGCAGAACTGTGGCCAGGTCTCCTGAAATACCAAGTCCAACCAATATTGGAATGGATTAGACGGCTCTCTTGTGCCTCAGAGTGAAATAGTCTATGCTGCATATTGGGATGGGCACATCCAGGTATTATTTCTATATCTGGAAGGAGGGTAGTCAGGACACCCAATCCTGTCCAATTAGCTGGCAGCAAGGAATAAGCTAAATCACTGCACAAAGTAGGACTTGTCCAGAACCAGCACATAGAGCTGTGGAGACATTAATCACTGAAAAGCAAGAGGTAAAGGAGGCTTGTCCTACATCTCTATCAAAGCTGTCATTCATTCTTAAAATGTTTGTAAAACCATGAGGAATTATCTGGATTTTAAAAGAGACTCTATGTGTGAAGTTATCCTTCCCCATGAATTCATAATTAGGCAACAAGGAATCATAAAGTACAGGTAATGCTTTGGACCAGGAGGTCCCCAAGGTCAACCATAGCTGGAAGTCTTTTGCTAGGCTGGGGTTGGTAATGTTTAAAGCATAATGGGTAGCAGACTGAATATCTGACGTTTGTGAGTTGCTGTTTATACCGCTGGGTTTGGGAAGTAATAATGTATGATAATCCGTATGAGGAATCAGAGAGTCAATCATGGTTTGCATTTTTTCTGGACTATGATTTCTCTGCCCTGATCTCTCAGCCCACCATCAGAAACACGGATGGGTGCTATCTTATCACAACAGGCTGGTTTTCCAGGTGGAGCAAAGTGTGAAGCCTGAGCATATTTGTTGGAGTAGAGATCTTGAGGGATAGTTCCCTAGTCTCCTCCAAATTACCCTTTATAGTTTTAAAAGGGGAATGCTGTAAAGTATGATCGATTTTTATGAATGCACTCTTGAGAGGTGCCATAATACCTGGCATTTATTTTATCTACACAGTTGCACTCCATTGGACAAAGGCCTGGCTCTCCATTAATGATGGGAAGGGACTTAGGTTTGTTAACACGTATCCAGTCTTGAGTGACTCCCCTGTTAAGGGCAGACTGCATGGATAGATAAGCAGTTTTATCTCCTCAATCAACATATCCAGTGAAGGAACCAGTAGTAAGGTACTTTCCTCCCCTGCAATCACATGGGGCTCCATATAATGCTTTTATCAATTCACTGTCATCAATGAGCTGATCAAATCCTTGTTCTGAGAGAGGGAACAATAGGAGGGAGGCCCAAAATATAATGTATGTCTTCATGTCTGGAAAACAGAAAGGAATAAATATTCGAAAGCAGGATACTTCCAGTTGAAAGAATTCATGTTAACATCTATTTGTTTAACTAATCTCGCAGAGAGCCATCATCTGGCTGACTTCATTTCTTTGAAGTAAAAGCACACTGATCCTTGGCCCCACATTGGGAATGGGTTGGGGCCATGGCAGGTGTTATTTGGGGGGGTCTCTCCACATGAACGTGGTGAATGTTTTGTGTGTATTAGAGAGACAGAATAGCATGACAGCAGATTTTCCAACTTTATAACGATTTTAAAATTAATAATGAAGAGTGCATGTGTTAGGATATTTCTTAGGATGCCTTTGGTGGGATACCAGGTTCTCCCCTTTTAATTTATTAACAGGGAAGTTAAGCATGAGTTTAGTTGCTGTGCAGCTGTGAGCTTTTCAGTGTTAAGAAGTATTGATCGATCCATGCTGCCTCATCAGACAACCATGTAATTGTGTTCTCTCTGCCTATTGCCTGTCATGTTTTCTGTCACACTGTGCACTTCTTGCAGTGATGGCAGAAGCTATGAACTAAATAATGTCTTCCTCATAATATTCATGTCAGTTATTTTATCGCAGGAACAAATAGTCTAACATGTAGGATGGGGAGAATCTAATCCCAGCCAGGGTCTGAACCATCATATAGAACCCAGGAAATCAAATCAAGGACTTGGAGGTCTGCCTACTGTGCTCCCTGCCATACAAAGACATGGTAAGGGTATTGATCTCGAACCCATAAAAGATTCCTTGGGTTGCACCCACCTCATTGATGGGGAATAGATGACAGGAACATCTAACTTTCTAAAGCACAGACCAGGATACAGAATTTTGATCTGTAGTGAGATAGTCCTTTTGTGGCACTGGCCATGCCCATTGGGGGTGGAGCCATGGGCAGAAGTGACCTGTGGAAGGAAGTCAGAGGAAGAGCCTGGAAAAGCTCTCTTGCTGGTGGGACTCGGACAGGAGAACATCCGGTGGAAATTGCTGGTGTTCATCTGTCTAGGCTGCAAGTTATATTTCCCTGAATTAACATCTGTTCAGCCTATTTATTTATCCTGATCCTTATTTAACCGCAATATTGATCATTTCATAATCACCTGTCAAGTGGGACATCCTGACAGGCTCTTAGATCAGGCTCCTGGGAATCCTGAACTGGATTGAACAGGCACATGTCACAGCAGTGGATCCAAGCTGTTCTTCAGCCATTCTGAATCAGACTCCAGGAGGGGAACTCTTATCCAGTGTTAATATGTGGAGATGAGATGGCACATTCCAGATGGCATCTAGGGCTCATTCATTCCTGATGCCTAATTTAGCATTCAGAATGGACAGGGCCCTAAGAGTTCAACATTCTGTGTGCCACAAAATTTTGACAAAGATAGCACTCAGGAGCAAATGCCTCAGCCTTTATATGCACTCACAGAAAATATTTCTGTATTTGTACTCCATTGGGCAGAGATCCCAGGAGGGGACGAGTGTGGAAGGGAAGCAGACAAGAACAAAGAAAGAGATGAAGAGAGAAAAGCATTAAAAATGAGCTGAGGGTTGTGACGTTGAGCTATGGACTGGACACAGTGGGACTGACTCCGATAAGGCAGATTGGTTGGGATGGTGAATGGAATGGGATGAGATGTAAACACTACATTGTTTCTTCCTCCAGCAAGCAAACACCAACTCATGCTTTGATGCATCTTTGCAAAGCCTAAGACTGACTTCATATTTATCTCATTTGACATCCCTCCAGTCATCCTTAGCAGGAGTAACAATTCCTCACCTCTATCCCCCCCCCCCCCGTGCTAACTTTCTAACCTTCCTGGTTAAGACATATGCATATTAATAAACAATAGACTTTTTTAATGCATCTGAAGCTTCACTATCAAGAAGAAGGAGGAGATGGTAGAAGAACCAATAACCACGAGTAAGGCTTCTAATTGCAAGCTTAGCAGCTAGAAGAACCATGATTAAGGCTACTAGCCAGGAGGTAGTGGCCCAGGCCTCTAATCCCAGCATTTGGGAGGCAGAGGCAGGAAGACCACTGTGGTGAGTGCATGGCCAGCATGGTCTACAAGAGTAAGTTCCAAGAGAGTTTCTAAAGCCACAGAGAAACCCTGTCTCAAAAAACCAAAGGTGGTGCGAGGAGGGGGCTACTAAATGCAACCTTAGCGGTTATCTGAAGTAATGTGAGCATCACCCTAGTAATCTTATCCCACATAAGAGGGTCCAGACTACTAAGGGACTTTGCCTAAAAAATGCAGTATGTTGACAAAAACAGTATTTTATTATCTCCTGCCACCTCATAAAACACCCCTTACAACTCTACCCTAGACCTTTGGAAAACAGGTGTGGTTGCCTTGAATCTGCTGGAACCACCTCATAGGTACAGCACAATTCAATGAGTAAGGCAGTGACTACTGTAAGAGTGATGTCAGATGTCTAAAATAGAGTAAGTCAGGCAAGAAAACTGGCATAGGCTATGACCCAGGAACTACCAAGATCTGTTGCATTTGGAAGCTATAGGCTATAAGTGGTCTGGGAAGATGTCAGGAAAAATGGGAAAGAGTGGAGGGGTAGACCAGAGAAACCAGGAAGAGTACCATAAGACCAGTGAGGAGGTAGCCATGGCCTGTGAGGAAAATCTCTAGTCTAGACCAGGGTTATCTTTGTAGGTTGCCTTAGTTAGGGTTTGTTTTCTGTGGTAAAACACCATGGACAATTGTTACTAGGGAAGGAAAGGGTAAATTTGGCTTATATTTCCACTTTGCTATTCATCACTGAAGGAAGTCAGGACAGGAATCAAACAGGGCAATTGCCTGCAGGCAGGAGCTGATGCAGACTCTTTAGACCTGTGCTGCTAACTGACCTCTTTTCTTAACAGAATCCTACTCCACTAGCCCAGGGATGGCCCCACCCACAAAGGTCTGGGCCATCCCAAATTGATCCTAACTGAGAAAATGCCTTGGAGCCAGATTTCAAGGAGGCATTTTTTTCAGCCTAGGTCCCCTTCCTCTCCAATGACTATCTTGTGTCAAGTTGACACGCAAAACCAGCCTTTCCAGAAGCACACAAACATGGTTTTCTGTTTTGTTTGCAATAATGGGAACTAAACCTCACCCTTGAACCAGCAAGGAGTACTCTGTACCGATGACCTATATTACCACACTTTTTAAAAGTTTTCCTTGTTTGCTTGGATGATTGGCTTTGATTATTATTTTTTTTCCTTACAATGTAATTTCAACCTTGATAGCTCAGCTGGTTGGGAAATGCCAGTTCTCTCTGCCTCATCCTCACTAATGCTAGCATTATAGACATAATATAGGCATGTTCCACCATGGCCTCTCAGAGAATTATTGGGCGTGAAAACACCACACATGAGCAAGGTTTAAGAAGCAGCCTCTGACACTTCAAACCTCTATGTACTCACAGCCAGGTCGACCAAAGAAGGATGGGCTAAAAAGGACACACATGCATTGGAGGCTGGTTAGATGGAGAAGCTGGGTCCTGCTGCTAGCAGGACTAAACAGGTGGGGACCAGCCTGCAAGCACAGGCTCAGAGAAATGGGAAGTGGGAAGGAAGGCGGGAGAAGCCTGTTAGCTCCCAAATATCAGCGGCAAGGTTGGCACAGTTGAGTACCAGAAAAGTGGTTGCTTGCCTTCTTGGTTTTTTTGACCTTACATAAACCACCATCATCCTCCTGGTACCTCAGGGTCATTTTTAAAATAAAAATTATGAGTGAAATATATGAGGCATAAAGTTGTTATGTGTGGCTTCACCCAGAGTTGCAGATCTCTAGCACTGTCTTCCAAACCAGGTACCAGGCACTTCCCAAGGCTGTTCCTACCACAGCAAACTCCAGCTAGCCCTAAAAAGTGTACACTGTCAGCCCATTGGCTAGCTGAGGACACAGTCCGACCTACCAAGAACTAATGCTTCTGTAGGTGGGTCACAAGGCTGGACCTCCCTCCTCCAAATTATTTGTGTCTTCTGAATTTAAACTCACCCTGAGCTTAAACCCACATGAATAAGAAAAAACCACAAATATTTTCTGCCAGGCAGGAACCCCTGCCAGTTCCACACTTCTTCCTTTGTTTCCTACAGGATTGAGAGACTGCAATAACCATCCAAAGCACTTTTATGTGAGTCCCACATTTTTCTCTGAAAACTTGGTTGTGGTGCTGTGATTTAATTTCTGTTGGTCTTAAGAGTTTTGAATATTTGCAATTATATTGTTAAAATAAACACCTTTATACCTTTATTTAGTTTAAAGACTGAAGCACACACCACCAAACCCAAGCCCTTCATCTCCCACACATCAGAGTCTCCCTCTGAGGTCCTGGCTGGCCTGAAACTATGTATGTAGCCCAGGCTATGATCCTGCCTCAGCCTCCTCAGTGCTGGGATTACAGGTCTCAACCACCATTCCTAGATATTCTTTTCTCCAACTGTGTCCTCATGTCCACTTTAAGAGTTTTCCCTCCTGCTAGGAGGTGTTAGCACACACCTTCATCCCAGCACTCCAGAGGCAGAGGCAGGAAATCTTTGAGTCTAAGGGCAGCCTGGTCTACAGGGTGAGCTCTATGACAGCCAGGATTACACTGAGAAACCTGTCTTGAAAAACCAAAGAAATGATTTTCCTCTGGTAGTGGCTGTCCTGTTTATATCAGATGCACTATAAGTAAAGTGAATAGACACAAGAGTAAGAGAATGTTAAATTGCATTCTCCACTCAAAAACTTCAAGGGAAAGAGCCACCATGCACAGTATGCCCATTTAAACTCAGAACAAAGCAGCTCGTGAATGGAGC
This sequence comes from Phodopus roborovskii, assembly GCF_943737965.1. Taxonomy (NCBI): domain Eukaryota; kingdom Metazoa; phylum Chordata; class Mammalia; order Rodentia; family Cricetidae; genus Phodopus; species Phodopus roborovskii. Next base: position 52,743 of record NW_026126799.1, on the reverse strand, counting down.
AAATATAGATAAAACTTCAGGCAGAATTATCCTTGTTTGTATCAGAATATCATTCATTGACTAGCTCTCCTGTAATCCCAAGCCATTTCATAAAACAGTTTCATAAACTATTATAGTACTACTGGTATGCATAATGGGAACCAAACCAATGTCTGTCTGTTCTTCCGTTGCAGTCACAACAGTAGCTGAGCCAGAAAGAAAACTGTCATGCTGAGCAGTGGAGCGGTCACTGGGTCCGCCCTGGATGCTGTGGGAACATAAAGAACAGAAATGTTTCTAACTGGCCTGTCAGACAAGACACAACTTGGTAAGTGTAGAGCAGGCTGCCTTTCCAGCCTTCTCGGCTGACAACTTGTCAACCGTGTATAAAATCCCTGAGAGGCAGCTTCAAAGCTGAGAAATGGGTGAGATTCTGAAAAAAAGATCATACATACACCCCTGTTTGGTCAGGGGGAGCTATGCCATTGAGAAGTTCTGTACCATGCACTAGGTAATATTCAGGGAAAATAGAAATGCAGTGAGATTTGGTATCTGGCCCTTAACCAAGTAGAACTGTCTGGAATGGAAATGGCAGAATAGGGAATTCAGGAGAGTTATAATACCTTCCCAGGACTCTTCCTCGGTGCAGGCACTCAGAAAAACGTACCTGTTTCTTCCTTTTCCCATCTTGTTTTCTTTCTGGTGCTGCCCACTGCCTTGGCATGGGTGGTAGTCTGAAGCCCATATAGAGTGGCACTCTTAGGACATGTGACTTTGTTGGAGTGGGTATGACTTGTTAGGGGAATTATCTCACTATGGGTTGCGCTCTGCTGCTTCCTATGCTCAAGATACTGCCCAGTACATTTCAGTCAATTTCTTTTTTCCTGCAAGCCAAGATGTACCCAAGTACCATGTCTCCTTTCATGCCACTATGCTTCCCACAATGCTCCTTATCATTGTAATATTGGACTGAGCCTCTGAAAGTGTAAGTTACCACCTTGTTAAGAATTGATGTGGTCATGGTTTCTCTTCAAGTAATAGAAACCCTAACTAAGACAGTATGCTTTCCTGGATACATTGGGCTTTCTCACTCTGTTTCTTAGAATCCCCCTCCCTTTCCTCCACTCCCCATGCAGCTGTTTATTTCCCAAGTCACTGCTTACAAACAATATGGCTCTCTTCCTCCTCTATTTCCCTTCACCAGGCAGTTGCCAAGATTTACAGCTTGCCTGCCCTGTTGTTTTCATTTCAAACTACATTAAAATTGTCCACAAGATCGCTTCTGAGTCTATTTCTGAATTATTTTACTAACAAGACTAAAGACTGCAATGTGTAAGTCACAGTGTCTTAGTTATGATTTCTATTGCTGTGACCAAACTCAATCTGGGAAAGAAAGGGTCAATTTCTGTGGTCACACTACTGAGGAAAGTCAGGGCATAGAGTCTAGCAACAACATGGAGACAGAACCTGAAGAAGCTGTGGAGGGGTACAGCTTACTGGTTCACTCATCATGGCTTTCTTAGCCTGCTTTTTTATAAAGCCCAGGACCACCATCCTAGGGATGACCACAATCATTGTGGGCTGGGCCTGCCCCCATGAATACTTAACCAAGAAAATGCCCAACAGACTTTCCTACACACCAGATGGAGGTATTTTCTCAAGTCAAGTTCCTCTTCCCAAATAACTACATTGTGTTGACAATCTAACCAACTAGGATACTCAACTTCCCCAGTAACAAAAATCAATAACTTCACCCATTTTTCTACTTTTTGGTAATTAAAATGTATATGTGAGTTTTCTCGTTAGGTTTTCTTTTTGTTCTGCCAGTATACACACACACACACACACACACACACACACACACACACACACACACACACCATATGCATGCTTAGTGAATGATTAGGCCAAAAGCAGGCATTAGAGCCCCTGGAACTGGATTACAGGTGGTTGTTAACGACCATGAGGGTGGTATCTAACCTAGGTGCTCTGGAACAGTGACCAAAGCTCTTTACCACTAGCCATCTCTCTTGCCCCATGCAATCTTACTTCCATGGATGCTTTCTTTGGAAAGAAGTTTTGGTTACTTTGATTCATTACTTTGGTTTTCTTGATACAAGTCAAGTAGTGTAGCCTCAAGCTCATGTCCTCTTGTCTGTGTCCTTATTATTCTGATCCCAAGTATGAGCCCTGCTATGGAAGATTTGGCAAGCTATTTTGCCCTTGATATCATGTGAAAATATCTCTACCAACTCTGTGTTTCCTTTTGTTGGTTTTCCTTGATTACTTTTGGTGTGGAAGATTGGGAGTGGAACATTGTTTGGAAGGTATGTATTGTTTGAGGAGGTTTTTTTGTATGTTTGCCTTTGACTTTGCTGATTTTTTTATCTTACTTATTCATAGTTCTGATTGTTATGGTTTGTGGGAAGGAGACTCCAGTTATAGAAATTCTGCCTAGTAGCTTTGGAAAAGAAGGACATGCTTACCAACACTCAGTGGATAGAAGCAGGTAGATCTCAGTGAGTTCAAGGCCAGCCTGGTCTACAGAGCAAGTTCCAGAACAGAGAAACTCTGTCTCAAAAAAGAGAAGGAAGTAAGTGCTGACCCCTGCTGACTCAAGGTTGTTAAGGAATATCCCTAGGATAGAACAAGAGGAACTTTAGGTTTACAACATGTGAGGAGAGACTTTCAAACAAGGAAAAACTGTGTTCATTTATTGTGGTATTGCCCCTCTCTTATCCATCACACTTCAGGACTCCTGAACTATAGACTTGATTGTGAATGGAACTCTGTTTCTCTGCACAGTGTGACACACAGAACAATCTCCTTTCTCTACTCTTCACAATTACTTGTCTCTCTAAACAGCCCACTGAGGAAAGATGGCTAAGCTTAGCTTGTAAGGATTGTGATGAATTGAGATCTGCAGACTGGATGACTTAGGAGGACTCTGTGACTACAACGGGATGCATCCCAGTAGGCCAAAAACCAAATGATCTTGCTCTGACCATGACCAAAAGCAAGAAGAAGAGGAAACTTATTTTTGCTTACAGTTCCAGAGAGAGAGAACCATAATGGCAGAGGCTGAATGGCAGCCAGTGGCTGGAGCATGAGGCTGAGAGACCACACTATACCCTCACATAGCAAGCAGACACTAAATTGGAATGGGTCAAGTTTGTAAATTATCAAACCCACCCCATGATATAATTTCTCTCTATACCCTTGTCCCTATTAGTTTCATGACCTCTCCAAAACTGCTGCCAACTGGGAACAAGTATTCTAAGGAATGAGTCTATGGAAGAGGTCAATGTCATTTAAGCATTATGTAAGTCAAAGCACTTGCCACCAAATCTGAAGACCTGAGAATGATCCTTGGAATCTGTGCTGGAGGGGAAAATTGACTCTTGCAAGTTATCGGCTAACCTCCACATGCTCATACACATGCACATGTACAAACATACATATAATAAATATGTAAAAAATAAAATGGTAGACAAAGCAATTTTGTAAAGCAGAGAGAAGAGATTTATTCAACATGGCTACACTAGGAAGAACAGATGAAGGGGTCCAGTAATGTAGCATCCATCTTTAGCATATGAATGTGAGCCTTAGATTAAACACAGAAAGAACTGAGGGGGAGGATGAGAGATGCACATGATTAATTGGTCCAGGGAGGATGCAGTCTGGTGGATCCTTGCCTCAGCTCTGTATTTATTTAAGGTTGAAATGCGGAGGGATGACACTGAACAGAAACCTCCATCTTTAATCATACATAAACTATGTGCCAAAGATGATGAGAATCTCAATTAGTAACAATGTCCTTAAGGGATTTCAGCTCCCTCTCTCTGAATCCTACATGTCACAGGAAAATGATGCTTGCAACTTAAATTCCTGAGTATGTGGTCACATATAATGCACATTAGTGAACACATATATCATGTGTAGTGCACAGACACTTTGCAGATATGAATGCCCCCCCCCTGAGAATAACAAGATAGCAGGAAAGAAAATTCTTTCAAAAATTAGGAAAAAATAATATCAAAAATAAGTAATGAATGGATAAGACAAAGCCAGAGTGCCAAGACAATCCCTTTGTGTTCATCAGGGCAGCCCTGTCCTGCACTCAATAAAATCTACATGTGCATCCTGTCCTCTGTGGTGGCTTGCCAACTGTCTTTCCACTCTCTTGAGCAGCCACAAATTCCTGAATATTGTAACAAGTATGGGTTTTTGCTGCCCACCACCTGGTCTTGTCCCGCCGCCATGCCTGCCCCAATTAACGCACACTGAGACTCTCTATTTGATATAATCTGTTGGCCCATTACAAGTTTCTTATCGACTAGCTCTATCTTAAGTATTAACCCATTTCTGCTGATCTATGTATTTCTCTTATCAGGGAGCCGGCCAGAATACTGCTTTCTCCAGACTCTCCATCTTGGCTCTTCTCTCTACTTCCTATTTCCTTCTTGTCTCCTAGCCCCTCCTATCTTCCTTTCCTATTGGCCAACAGTGCTTTATTCATTGACCAGTATGAGAAACATATATACAGGATGACATCTCCCATCATATATTATCTATAACCATATCTATTCTCCTTTCCCTCTCCTTTTTCCCTATGTCTCATTCAAGCCATCTGGTTCTGTTGAGGCATTAAATCAAAATCTCCTTCTCACAAGAACCAGCTGTGATGCTCAGAAATAGTGGGTCATCCTGATATGAACAGGCAGGGAAGTTATCCCTGTCTCAGGAAGAAGGCACCAACCACTCTGTCATTTTTGATTCTACATTGTCCTCTAGTGGTCTACTGAAGTATCATCCTTAAGACCCTTGAAGCTTTGATGGTTAGTATTACTCAGAGGTGGCAACTTCCATGTGCAACATCTTCAGGGAAAGATCTCAGAGCTGCCAGAAGATAATTATTGCTAGACCTGGTGAAGCAGACCTGTTATGCCACCTACATGATAGACAGAGGCAGGGAGATTTCAACTTCAAGGCTAGACTGGACACTCTACCCTGGCCTCCAAATAAAAGGCAAAAAGGGGAGAAGGAAGTGAGCTTGTGACAGAACACATTCCTAGTACATTGAAGTTTGCTAGAGTTAATCTCACAGACCACTGATTATCTGGCAACTAAGCAGGACGTTTGCTGTGATACTGGGGTGGTTTTATGCACAGCAATTATCATGTGCTTCCTTTATATGTGTGGCCCCCAGTGAAAAGAAAGACCATGGTTTTAGCCCATTTTGAGGATCGTGTGTTCACCCACTGAGCCATTTTTTCCTCTAAGTAGTTTGAGGTGTCTGTCATAGAAACTTATGGGGATGCAAGCATGAAATGAGTGCATGCCCTTGCAGCCTATATGAGACCCCTTGGAAACTACTCTGGTGTCTCAGGAATGACTACCAAAGCCAAAAAGATTCAAATTTATGTGAGCCTATCATAGAAAACAAAACCAATTTCACTCAATAGGGTCAACCCAAAGAAAGACACCAGGTAATTTAAAATATTGACTTAAAAACAAAAAACCTGGTATTGAGGTAGAGGCAGGTGGATCGCTTTGAGTTCAAACTATTCCAGTCTAAACACAGTGAGTTCCAGGACAATCTGAACTATATAATGAGACACAGTCTAGGAAAAGAAAGACACCAGGTAATTTAAAATATTGACTTAAAAACAAAAACCCTGGAGTAGGACAGATGAATCTGAGTCTGGAATCTTGGGGCAGCTCAGTACTATGCTAGAACTTTCCTTTCTGATGCAGTCTCAGCTGCTGCTTAAAATACATGTGGCCATGTTCAGAGGCATCCGTGTGGGGCACACAAAGGAAGTGCTTATCCCTCAAATCCCACTATTTCCTCACACCTGCCTCTGTGCCTTCTCTGCCCTACTCATCCAGGGTTCCATTTGTGCTTTGACTCATATGAAGCTGATGAACTGTTCAGTGTTACCAGAGTCCTGAATCAACCGGAGTGACTAGTCTCTGTACTTCAGCTTGTTTCCAGACATGAGCCTGGAATGTCTTCCTGCCATGGTCTACATCATCACCTGTCCATGCTGCTGTCACAAAATCAACACACATCAGGAATCTGCAGTCACAAAACAACCTCACATCAGGTAACTTATAAAAGCCTTGAGAGGATTGGGTTCTGACATGCCAAAGTCAGAGTTTCAAAAGCTTTAATAATAAGTAGGGCATGATTCTACAAGATAGCTGTCTGGCTGAGACATGGCCAAGAGTCAATTCATCTCTGGTGGTTCTTTCAAATGAGTCTATATTCTTTTATTACCACAGCCTTCACAAATCATTCAGCTCTAAAAGGCTGTGGTGAATGTAGGGCATCCTTATAATCCCAAAGCTTGATAGACTGAGACAGGAAGAACATGCATTCAAGGCCAGCCTAGGCTAAATAGTGAGATGCTTTCTCTGAAAACCAAAGGTTGGAAATGTGCCAAGACTCTGGGTTCCACCCCCAGCACAGAGGAAGATAAAGAGAGGAAGACTACTAGGGACAGGATGGAAAGAGGGTCAAGCCCAAGTAGATACTCATTATATTTTCTCTGTCTTGTTTCATGTTTTTTAATGGATGGCTCCTTACTCCAAGACTTGAATTTTGAGAAGAGTCATGCTTTGCCATTTTATGTATGTCCCCTAGCTCCCCAAGATAATTGCAGCTACACACTGTGGAGGGGGCTAATCCAGCCAAGAGGTCGCTTTAAACAAATCCCAGATAGCAGGGATTTAGATGTTTCATGACCTGCCATGAAATGTCCGAGACTTTGAACACTGAGAATTCTAACAGAGTCTTAGAGCTTAGAAACAAAGGATAGTTCTGCTGGTGTTTAGTGGAAGTTCACAATGCTGGTATGATCACACACTTTTAGGTCACCTCACAGGCCACCATTTGGTCAATCTGTCTTTCAAAGAAGTTTCACTGATCATCCCACCAGGATCTGTCTGTCTAAGCAGTTCTTGATGTGAGTGTCATGGGCTAATGCCTCCAAACTAGGTATCCTGACTTCACCATGTCTTGTCATTAAGATAACAGCGATGAGAGTTGGAGTGATGACTCCATGGTTAAGAGCCCTTGCTGTTCTTTCAGAAGACTCAAGTCCAGTTTTCGGCATTCAGCTACTGAGTGTGTTACAACTACATGTGATTCCGTTTCCAGGGCATCGAACACCATTTTCTGACTTTTATGTATTTTTTCATGTATATACAAAACAATTTCTTGAAGGTATACATGGAAAGCTTCAGAAATTAAAAAAAAAACATTTTAAGTAAAACATACCAGAGGCAACATCCTTTTTTTTTTTTTTTTTTTTTTTTTTTTTAGAAATGAGATAGACTATGTAATAAAATACCAAATTCCTGCCAGGCAGTGGTGGTACCCACCTTTAATCCCAGCAGAGAGGTGGCAGATGTAAGAAATACTGTATCTTCAGGGAAAGACCAGGTTTTGTAAGGACACTAGAGTGTGGCCCAAGGAGAGGCATCCTCTCAAAAGTTGCCATCATAGCTGTCTTATAGCTGCACCGGGTCTTGTGGAAGCAAAGATGTGGCCCCACTTACACACAAGGTCAACAGGAACTGTGGGTGCCAAGAACTCAGAGTTGCTACAATGGTGATTGCTTGCTTTTCAAACAGCTGCAGTCACAGATGAGCGGCAGTGGGCCATCCCAGGCGTAGAGAGCCAAGGCAGGACTACACCTAAATGGCTCCTGCTTTAGGAGCTTCTGCGGAAATACCCGTAGAGCGTGGACCTTCATGCTCCCACTCAGGAAAGGCGCCCCCCCAATCACTCACGAGAAGCGGTCTTGATGTAAAAGCATGAGGTCTTTATATTCCAAGTTCACTGGGGTCCATTGTCATGTGTCACACAGGGGCAGAGGACTATGGACCACTAGCAAGGAAGTAAGATAGCTTTTATAGAATTACACCAAAGCCCGAGCATCTTAGACCAATCATCTCATAGCATCTAGACACTGCTCAGAGCAGAACAATCAACTAAAACCATACAAGCCCATGTTTTATAGACCAATGAGTTTCCTAACGCCCCAGAGGTTTGCATTCACACAGGTTCCTGGGTGGGATGACAAAGCTCATGTACTCACAGTTCCTGTGAGTACAGCAAACAATGTGACCTTTAGCCTATTTACTAGCTGAGGGCAAGGTCTGGAATTTAAGGTTTAAACTTCTAGCTTCCTGGGGTCATTGGGGAGTTAGGCTGTATTTTTCCATTCTTACGCCATGGCTTACATCCAGCCAAATGTATGAAAAAAAAAATGTAGCCTGTTAGAAAGTGTTTTAAGGACTCATAAAAAAAAAAAAAAAAAAAAAAAAAAAAAACAGTGAAAAAAGGTGACATATATTGGGGTGTGTTCAGATTTTGGATGTTCATATTTCAAAGTTTAGCTTCAACAGCTGTATTACAAGAGATTTTAATTAAATATGTTCCATTTCAACAAACTAGTCTTGGTCTAAAAAAAGAGAGCTGAAAAATGTATGTATGTTCTGTATGTATAATGTGGACACACATGAGTGTCTGAAATGTGATTGTGAATGTGTGAATTCCAACAATAGGTGCTACTTAAATTGCTTGGGATATAGAAAGAAAAAGGAAAGAGAGAGAGAGAGAGAGAGAGAGAGAGAGAGAGAGAGAGAGAGAGAGAGAGATGAGGTCACTGTCTTAATTGAAAGGGTTGGAGCTCTGAGTCTCCCATGACCGTCTTGCAGAGTGAAACAGCAGGAAATGTTTAAAGCCAGAATGGCCTGAAAGCCAGAGAATTCTGTATGTATGGTTCAAAAGAGTTTAGCAGAGGGGAGAATAACGAAATCTAAATTTTGGTGGTTAAAAAATGAATTGAAAGTATGGCGGTTAATATAAGATTTGAGAGAAGCTATTGAAAGGAGGCCTCAGGTAATTGCATCCCTGTTAGGCCCCACCTAAAAAGGTGTCAGTGAGGATGCAAATGAGACCATGTCAGCTATTGAGAAAAAGCTTCAGGGAACTACAGCCCTTTTAAGCCCCCACCTAAAAAGGTGTCAGTGAAAATTCAAATGATCTTATGATCATTGAATGATATTCAGATGTTATTAGGAAATGTTCCAATGATTATGTCCTGTTTTAAAAAGAACCTACTGGTGATTTGGAACCTTTAAGCAACATCCTGAAAGGAGATAGTGATCCCAATTCACCTAGACAACTAACTGAAGAGAGTAGACAAGTTCTCTTACAGTTGGAGAATGCAATCCAGCATCAGTAGATTTGCTATATTGACTATGCAAAACCATGGGAGGGTTATGTGCTTCTCACACAGCATAGTAGGACTTCGGTCTTATGGCAAGGAAGATCATTGTTATGGTTGCATTTACCTATTTCCCCAGCCAAAGTGCTAAATCCTTGTTTTGAAGCATTAGCTTATGTGGTACAAAATGCCATATGGAGTCTAGGAGATATTTTGGCAGGGAACCAAATGTAATACATGTTCTCTATAACAAACAAAAAGTTGATTGATTATTTCAAAACAGTGATTCATGTACAATTGCTTTTACTCAGTTTTTGGGAAAAATTGACAATTAGTTTCCAGCTTATAGGCTATTGCAACTTGTGATCATGCCTCCTTCTGTATATCCTAAAAATTGTAAGGTGTAATCCTGTTAAAAATGCTATATAAGTTTTTCTAATGGAAAAGAAGCTTATGTTACTGATGGAAAAAATATGTAGTACAGTCAGATCCAGCTTCAGCTCAGAGAGCTGAATAGCGAGCTGTTGTGGTGGTTTTTCGGCTTCTGGTGAATGATTCCTTTAACTCATATTCTGATAGTCATTATGTTTTCAGAGCTCTTCATGTTATAGAGACAATTACATATATTGGAACTAATAAAAATTATGTTAAATTACTGTTTGAGCAAATTCAAAGAGTCATTGATCAAAGGAAGGTACTGTGCTTTGACCCCAGGTAGTACACAGTCCTCTGGTCCCTGTGTAGCTAACTTCTTTCTTAACCAAACAATATGCTACAGGATTAAGAGAAGAGCAATCAGGGCTCTGCCATACATAGGAATAAGTCTGTGACTGGATGCCTGGCCAGAGATAGAGCAGTTGACACACATCAATGCAGACACATCCTCTTCACATGCCAACTCTTTCAACTAAAATGAGGGCCATGTGGAAACATGTTCATGAACTATCATGATTTCCCTTATTTGTGGTTCTCCTGTCTTTGAATAGCAAGGAAAATATTTGTGTGAGCTGCCATAAGTCTGACTGAAAGATGTCTTTTCAAGCTCTGTAAAGTCAGCAGATGTGAGAAGCATGAAGAGGAAGACAGGCTTATACCCTCTCAGCATGTGTTTGATGAGTCTGTGAAGGGCTCTCACCCACTGAAGAAGAAGAGTGAGCAGAAAACTGGCATCCCCTGAACCTTCAGCTGTTTATGACACTCCGTGGTTTAATAGTTCAGAGATTGTTACACTATAGCCTCTGACATAATCGCCATTGACATTTTATAGGCTGATACATAGGGGATGGAATATAATTATTTATAAAATTTATTTATGAACTTACTTTTAGTTTCTTGAGGTGGGTCTCTCTCCATAGCTCTGAATGTTCTAGAACTATCTAAGTACACCAGGATAGCCTTGAACTCACAAAGATCTTCCTATCTGCCTATTCCTCAGCCTCTGCCTATGTCATTGCCTCAAGAGTCTGTGACCAAAGGGATGCTCCAACAACCAGGTGGAATCAAGTTTCTTTCTGTACAAATAAGATCCAATATTCTGAAAATCTGCTTTGTTACAGTTTAAGGAAGTCAAGCTCTGACATCATAGGAGGTGTGCTTAAGGTATCCAGGGAAGTTTCCTCTTAGGTGGTAATGTTACCATTGCATTTCTACTTAAAGGAAATACAGCATCAGAATTTTACTGAGCGTTTGCATTCAAATTGCCATTAGATGTTTTATGTTATATCTCTTTAAACAATATGAAATCCCCCAACTACAGCCCATTATCACAAGGACTATTTGCAGTCCAGTGTCACACATCTAGAAAATTTTAATAAGACCACCATGAAAAGATCCCACCACCTGCATCCAATGAGCCTCACAGGGATAAGTTTGAGTACAAGAGAAAGATGGAAATCAATAGCTTGAAGAGGTCTCTGGTTTATCTCACTGTGTGTGCTGCTTTTGCTACAGATTTGGGCACTGCCCTGAGACAACTGTGTTTTACTTAACACCTTGGGAGTGATATAAAGGTGTTTTGATGAATATTTTCTAACTTGGATATTATTATTTTAATCTTTATGTTTTCAAACTAAGTAACTTGTAGAATTATTGCTTATTAAACAAAGCTCAGGAAATACATTTCTTATTAAAGCAATTAACAATATGTTATATTTGTATTGAATTCCCCTAGGACCATGTGGGTCTCTGAATTTTATTTATTTATTTATTTATTTATTTATTTATTTATTTTATATAACTAAGTCCATTTAAATGAAAACATACATTTATAGACAATATTTGGGAATTTGGGAGTCGTTCTTTCCAAACTACTTCCTGCTGGTAAGGGGCGATGTCATGGGAGATTGGAAGAAGATTCAGAAATCCTGGCTGTAGTCTGTAAGGCTGCTTATTCCAGCTGTTTTGAATGTAGGATCACCTGGTATTCTGTTTCAGGTGGTCTGGCTTGGTCAAACCACATTAGTCTAGTAGGAATCCACATCTTTTCATTTTCTGTGGTAACAAAAATAGAAATCCTTTTCCCCAGTAACTTGTCCTTGAACTTAAATTTTGGAGTCAAAGCATTTTTTTAATTTAATTTATTATTTTACATGTGGATCCCAGTTTCCTTTCCCTCCCTCCCTCCCTTTCTCCCTCCCTCCTTCCCTCACTTTTACCCTCTCTGTCTTCCTCACATGCACTCTAACCCCCCTTCCCTCCCATCTCCCAACACCAATTCCATATGTAGGGGAATGCCATCCAGTTGGGGACATAACTGCCTTAATCTAGAGACAGGAGGGTCTCTGAATCTTATGCCACTCGTTAGGACATGCTTCTTTCAAATGTATGATCATCTTCAACTTTGTTGTAATAACTATACATTATTTTGTCATTTTTGGTTGTTACCTCTTGAAAGTATGTTCATTGAAAAAGATCAACAGAAAGGCATTAAGTGAGAAATTATATGGAGTAGAGGGTAAGAAAAATAAAATCAGTATAGGTAGATAGAGAAAATAAGTTCTTTTCAATATAGGAAAACAATAAGCAAATATTTAATTTTTTTAAAACACACAAAAATGATGGGAACTGTAAACAGCAAATTGGGAGTATGCAGTGAGGGGAGAGGGAGTTAGGAGAAACAGAAGGGCAGAAGTGGATGGGAGAGGTGGGCTTGAGGGAACAAGAAGATTGAGTCATGTATGGAATGGAGGAGAGCAAGAAAAGAAATATAATAGACTGAGCCAGTATACGTTTAAAGAGAAATCTGGCACTAGGAAAATGTTCAGAGATCTACAAGGATCACCCCAAATAACAATCTAAGAAATAGTTGAGAGGCTACCTTCAATGCCCTTCCCCAATAATGAGATTGATGACTACCTTATATGCCATCTTAGAGCCTTCATCCAGTAACAGATAGAAGCAGAAGCAGATGCCCACAGCTAAACACTGAGATGAACTACTGGAATCCAGTTCGAGAGAAGAAGTAGTGGTGAGCAAAGGGGTCAAGACCAGGCTGAATTTCGAAACCTGCAGAAACTGTTGACCTGAACAAGGGGGTGTTTATGGGCCTCAGTCTGATAGCTGGGAAACCAGCATAGGACCAGCCTGGAACCCATGAATGTGGGTTATCAGGAGGACTGGGAAGGCTGTGGGGTTTCTGGTAGTGGATCAATATTTATCCCTACAATATGAAGGACTTTTTAAATACAGGGAAACTCTCTCAGCCTAGACATGTATGGGAGGGACTAGACCCTGCTCCAAATGATATGACAGACTTTGAAGATCCCCTATGGAAGGCCTCATCATACATGGGGAGCAGAATGGGAATGGGATGGAGGTTGGGTGAGCAGAGGAGGATGGGAGCATGATAGAACTGTGATTGACATGTAAAACCTCAAACTAAACACAAATTATAAAAATTCAGAACACATTTCTATTGATTGATCCATGCATCCACCCACCTACCCATCCATTCATCCTTCCATCCAATCATTTATGCAACTGTCCATCTATCCATCCATTCACCTATTCATCCATATACCCATGCATCCATCCATTCATTCATCCACCCAACCAACTTATGTGTATGCCTACTTACCCTCTGGTTTAAGTATTGTGATTATATAGCTCATTTAGAAACATAATGTATAATTTAGTACAGATTATAGAGAGCTATTTATAATAGGTAAAACGTATAGTGTCAGTTAGGTTTTCTAGATATATACATATATATTTGAATAAGATAGGTATTAATGAAACCTTTCAAAGACCTACAGAACATGGCATTTTAAATGGTTTAGAGGTTTTCTTAACTGTGAGGCACAACTGCTACTGGCAACACCACTAGTTAGAAAGGAAGATGGACATCAAAGAAACTCGTTATGGAGATTGATTTCAATATGGAAAGATTAGCCATTTGGGCAAGATACTACTCTTCTCTAGACTGTTTGACTTTATGCTGTATAAAGCAGGACCCACATAGAAGTGTCTGCTGATATAAGATTGACATTGCTACAGGGTTCCTATCTCATGGAAGAGTCTCCCAGATATGCTGCAGGACACAGAAAAAATGTGACAGAAAAACTACCAACACAGGTGGGACATGTTGAAATTTCTTGCTTTGCTGAGAAGTCTGCCAGGCACACTATAGCCTATGGGCTGAATAGGGAACATTACAGAAGAACTTCAGGTGCCTGACCAAGTAGTGAGATGTTTCTGTCATTTCTAGAGTTTATACGTTATCCTTCTGTGGTCTTTGATGGATAGTTGAGGTTATGGTTTTCCTTAGCAAGTATTAAAGATAAGTTACATATAGAACTTTAGATTTCAAAGATAGGATAGATGATGGAATATTTCCTTTAAATCTTGCTAAATGTTATTGGACTAATTATTGTTCACTGTGGTTCTTACTTGATAACTGTTTTCTTATATATTATACTATGTTAAAGTTAAAACCATTCTTTTTATTTAGACAGAAAAGAGGAGATGATGGGAGTTGTCATACTGCAAATATATTTCTCTTATCTGTTAATGAATACAGCACTGTTGGTCAATAGGAAAGCAAGATAGGTGGGACTAGGACACAAGGAGGAGAGAGGAAGTAGTAGGGAGGAGATTCAAGATGTGGGACAAAGAGAAAAGAATGATGGGCACTTTCTCCTGTAATATAACACCTTCTAAATTGTCTACAACCAGGAGACTGAATGACCCATCCTAATTTCAGGCATTGACACCAGGGATGTGCCACAGTATCTGAAACTTGGTGAGGTATGAGGGAATCTGGCAAGGTGAAAGTCGGGATTTCTGCTCTGCTATGGAAAAGGATATTTTAATGGCAGAGTTTTGTGCAGCAGTACAAAACATTGCATTATCAGCATGGAGGAAGATTGCTGCTGAGCCCCAGTTGGATCTGCATACTACAAACAACAGAACTACTTTTTATATAAGGATGAAATCTTCACATTCTTGTTACATCAATGAGATTCATCCATGACAAGGCATTTGGACACCATACTTGGTTCAATAATGTTCTGCACACTGTGATGCCATCAACATTGATGGGCAAGTACCTGTTTAATAAATATACTGAGTTCTTTGGCAAGGTATACATGAACCATATTTTAGAATAGGTTTTTCGCGCCTGAGGACCCCCCATACTGATATCCAACCAAGCTTCAAACAGTCCCATACTTCCCAGCAGAGTATAAGTATAGCATTTGCTTCCAAAAACTCCCTCATCTCTCTTTCATATTTATTTCTCATTGGCCTTGGTTGGCAGCTACTGCAGGTTCACCACATATTTACCTGATGCCTCCTCAACTGATTGTCCATTGACAGTAATACTGTGAGGACTGCCATTTTCTTCTTCCTTTAGTAAGTTTGTTTACTTCTTTCTCATGATTTTCATATTTTATGAAATTGTAAATTATCCAGATATTAAATCATCTAATTGAGGTGTCAATTGGAAAGATTTCAACCATTTCTTTACAAAATACTCTCAGGTAACTCTTTAGTTTGCTTGCAATGAACTCTTTTCATTCATGAGAGACCATTTGCCAACTACTTCCAAGATTTCTGGAGTGGATGGTATGTTCCTCCATTTAGGCCTGTCCCTAGACATTCAAGTCTATACTACAACAGGAACCTACATTTTAAGTGTTTGTTTCACACTGACCTCTGACACATTTGGCATTGATATATTATAGGGTTCAATAGAAAATGAAGACTTCATTTATTTATTGACTTTCTTTTATTATCTTTCATGATGTTCTGAACTAAATATTTTGCATCAGGGTAGCCTTGATCTCACATTAATATGCTGGTCTCTGACCCTGCTTCAACCACCACGACACACACACGCAGTTTTAAATTTTGTTTTTTAAAAAATATATATTATGAGTACTCCTCTGTGACTTAATTCTCCCAAAAGATGCCTGGGAATCAGAATTTTTTTTTAAGTGTTCTCCAGAATACTATGTAGACCAGGCTGTCCTTGAACTTGCAAAGATATGCTTTCCTCTGCCTCCTCGTTGTTAGCTTTAAATGCAAGAACCATCAAGACAGAGCTGGAGTCAGAAGTTTTGAAACCATTAATTTTCTTTACACATTGTGTATGCTAAAATAGCCCCAATCTCTTTATATTCCTGGCCCAGCTCTTTGAGTGCTGAGTTTATAGGCATGCACCCTTCACCCATGTGATAAATTTAATTTACCAAAAATGTCAGCACAGACTTCATTGTCTCCATCCATGTCAAATGTTGTTATGAATACTTTGTAATTATAAATAATAATCACAAAATTCTAATAGTGATATCTCTCCATACTCTGTTTTCTGAAAATGGTTAAGTAGGGGCACCTACTTTCTACAAAGTAAATAGTTTAGTAAGGACTGTCTCACTGGGATACCTGGCACCCTAATTTATTCTGAGAACCACAGGATATACTAACAGATACACAAAACTATGATACTTATTTGAAAAGTGTTTATTAAGAAATTTCCAATAACTGGGCTACAGAGATGGCTCAGCAGCTAAAAGCACCCGCTATTCTTATTGACGATAAGGGTTCAATACACATTGAACACCTAATGGCTTACAACCATCTGAGTAAGTCTCATTTCAAAGAATCTGGTGCCCTCTCCTGGCCTCTGCAGAAACCAGCCACAAACAAAGTGCACATACATACATGCCCTCAGAACCTATGAAATAGTGCTGGGCATTGTAGCACACACATGTAATACTTTAAATGAAAAGAAACCAGAAGGTGAGGGCTGTTGTTCTCTAAGAACCCTTACGTTAGAACAAAACAATCATTACATTGGATTGAAAATTTTGACAACCTCTGCTTCTCAAAACTGCAGGGCATGTGGTGAGTTTTCCTGTTGCTAATTGATTCTTCTTGTTCATTTATCATTAATTTTCTTTCTTTCTTTTTTTTGGTTATTAAATCTCTGTCTATTTTTCTATTTGTTCATTATTTGGAGACAGTGTCTCATTCTGTGTTCCATGGCATGCCTCAAGCTGAGAGATCCTCCTGCCTTTGAGACCTGAGTGCAGGGATTAAAGGTTTCAGGCCCATGTTAATTTTATTAATTAATTATTTTATTTATTTAATTTTTTTTTGCATCAAGTTTCTCTGTGTAGTCCCATGTGTCCTTGATTCACTCTGTAGACCTTGCTGGGAGGTAAGTCATAGAGATCCACCTGCATTTGCCTCCCAACTACCGAAAATAAAGTCATGGACCACTACTGTCTGAATATTTTTTAATTATACCTGTTGAAGTTTCTCAAAGTTCCTGAAGTTCATGAAGGTCTTGAAGAAGGAGATCATACAGTATGTACTGAAACAGATTCCTTGGACCAAAGTGAAGAAGACTTATAGGAACATCTTGCCAACCTACTGGTGAAGCATCATACAGAAGAACCTTGAGATGTGACCTTCAGAATCTTCCAGAATATCAATAGGAAGGATGCCAGTGATAGGTCAGCAGGAGATTTGCTGGTGAGTTGGGTCAACTTCTTTACCATGAGATTCATGTCATAATTAAGATAATTCTTCTTTAGGCCCAACTCCCATAGGAAAGGCAGGTATGGGGCCCATTTTTCTATTTGAGGAAGTAGGCACACTGGGGTAGATATGTTAGCTCTGATCTTTGAAGTCAAATGAATGAAGGTTTCATGCCCTAAACTACCTAGATTGTAAAACTTCTACCTAGGACATCAGTAATTTTGCCCTTGCATCAAAACTGAATACTTAACTCTAGAGTGACGTGGTCGCTCTGGATTTGGACTGTCAGCAATAGGAAACACATGGGGATGAGGAAATTGGCTCTGTCTTTGTAAACATGAAAACCTGACTTCAGAAACCACATAAAAGCCAGGCACCATAGCAAGTTGTCCCTTCGGCATGGCAAGTTGTAAGCCAGCTGAAAAGAAATCTGTCTCAAAACCTGACATGCGGGAGGGGCTGGAGGGATAGCTTAATATTTAAGAACACCTGCTCCTCTATCACAGGACCTGGGTCAGTTTCCAGAAGCCAGATGATGGTTCACAACTATTATGTAACCCAATGGTCAGGGAATCTAGTGCCCTCTTCTGTCTCCTGAAGGCACAGCACTCATATGATACACATATATGTATGCAGACAAAAGAACCATATACATCAAATTAAAGCAAGCCCGTTTTTATTTTAATGCAGGGCACCTGAAGAAGACACCCAGTGTTAGTCTCTGGTCTCAACATGTATTGATTCTGTATCCTTCCCCCCATCCACCCACCTATATACTTATAATGCATGTATTTGAAACAAATCTAATCAGTTGTGAAATAAGGTTTCTCATTTTTTGTCAAGGCTGGTATGTTTATATCTTTAACAAGCACAGGTATAAAATGGAAAAGCCATTTTTCATTAAATAGCATGGTTTTAAGAGTCACATATTTATTTACTCTTGTATAAAATATCAGGATGCAATTTTCTGATAAACTTAGGTCTGTGGCTACAAAAGGTTCTTCACACCTTAGTGTTTTGTTTGCTGTTTTAAAAATGTCTCTGTGCTGTTCTTTTACTCTGACTTGTTCTGGGACTCCAGATGTGAGCTCAGCATTTGGCTTTGGTTCCAGTGTTGTCCACAGTCATTAAATTTGAATGCAAGCTTTGTATTTAGTCCATGCCCTTTACCATGTTTGCTATTTCTCTGTACTTGCCATCACTCTGAATATGCACAACAGTCTGAATTTGATTTGCCTATGAATTTGATGGTAGAAGCTACTCTAGAATATCTTTTAGACATATTTTAATATTTGCTTATATTAAACATTTAGAAAATCATTTTGACCATTTTCTCCTATAGGAAACTCCAGAGGTTTAGTCTGTTTGGAGATAGAAGCAAAGAAGTCTATCCAGCACATACCTCAAGAGGGAAGAACTTGACTTCAAGAAGATTAATCAGTTAAGTCACACAGTAAGCTTTACAAGGGCATGTGTTAATAACAAGTCTAGCTCTTGACTGAAAAGTAATAAGACACAATCAAGAACAGTGATCTTTAAAAATTATGGAGGTAACGTACAGGCAAGAAGATCTGAATCCACATTTCCTGATCTTGTGTAAATGCTGTAGAAGCATGATGGACTACCTACAATTATAACTTTGGCAGGCCCAAGGTCAGGTATCCCAGAGCAAGCAGGCCCACAGAGGCTAGCCCTGTCAGCAGACTCTGGTTTGATTGAGAGAGCCTGCCTCTCTCTCTCTCTGTCTCTCTCTCTCTCACACACACACACACAGTGTTGGGCTAGAATATATGTCCTAGAAATATCTTAACTGCATTTTAGTTGTGATTATGTGACAATTGATGGCATAAATCATATAGCTTGCTGGGTAAGTATTGCTATGTGAATTGTTAATATTTTATTTTATGCATTTTAAGTGTTTGCCTGCATGGGTATATATGTACCGCATATATGTCTCTTTGCTACAAGTCAGAAGAGGGTTTTGGTTCTCTTGTAAATGTAGTGAGTGAAGGTAGTGTGCTGGTGGGTGGGTGCTGAAAAATGAACCTGGATTCTTCTGCAGAGAAAGCTCTCTTACACAAATCCCATTCCTGCTATTTAAAGGTGTTATTTTTTTCACTTGCTTTTATTATCTTTTCTGCATGTTTAATGTATCTTACTGATTACATTGTAATGTGAGACTAATTGCATTTGTAGATTGGATAGAAATAAAGTAATGGGAAACAATATATCTCAACATTGAATGCTTTGTGTTGCCCATTTCTAAAAGATTAGTGTCAAGTGCTAATGATAACATTGTGTTCTGTTTCCTTGTATAATTTAGCAGCTGTTTGAAAAATACTGAGTAGGAGTAGGAGACTAAAATAGCTGTCTTGTGTGTTTCTGCTGGAAATAGTGACCCCCCAACATCCCTGTTGTCTCTAACTCAATTGCCAACACTATGGAGCACCTGATTTTACTGGGCAATGGTATTTCTGGCAACAGCACACTTATTACTGCAGTTGAACTAGAGTGGTGTGTAAATCTGAGTTCACTTGCCCTGGATTTCTGTGATTTTACAGCTGAGATGGCAAGAGTCTTAACTGATAGCAACCATGTGCCTTCACAGCGATCTCCTGGTCCGCAATGTTTCAGTGATGCACAAATGATTACACAACATGCCAAATGATGAGAACTATAAAGCCCTAGCAGGAAAGATCTCCAGCCTTCATGTCTATCTAATGGCTTTTGATGTGCAAGGAGAAGACATGCTAAAGATTCTGAAACCCAGTATACCACTTGAGAGTGTTCACTTTGACAGCTATGTCACTTGTGTCTCAGGGGCTATTGTTGATCTTATATCCAGGCAGTACAGCAAATTTCTCACCCATTTTTTTATTGGTAATTGATGTAAGTGACACGTCTGGTTTTCCGGATCTTAGTGACAGGTGCAATAAAGATCAATTGGTTTTATCAGCATGGAGGTACACAAAGCTCATGGTGTGTGCTTTTATTCACTATAACTTGATACTGGCATCATACCTTAAAGTGTTTCATTCTGGTAAATATATCGCAAGTTTGAAAGTCCTGTCTCAACCCTGAGTGCTCTATCCCTGGGTCCCTCTAATGATTTTACCTGTCATGAGGAAATAATACTAATGGAGCTAAGGAAATAGATATGTAACTACCTACATTGGGTATATTCACTCCAATCAGAAGATCCTGAAATGATTAGGAGGAGGGACACAGAAAGAAGGAAAGTGTGACTTTTATACTTACAACCTCATCTTTTAGATTCTAGTGTTGATGTATTTACTATATTGTTTAAATTATCTATTACTTATACATATGCTTACTTCTTAGCCATTCATCTTAGTATGTGTACTATTTTCTTTTGAATAGAGTTGCTATTCAAATATACTAAGAGAAAATTTTACTTTAATACAAATACATTTTATTTTAATATAAATAATATATGAAAATGTCTTACCTAGGCATGGCATCACAAGTAAATAATCTCAGCTCTTGAGAGGCTGAGGTAGGAAGATTGCCAAGAGTTTGAAAGGGCAGTCTGGTCTACATAAGTGTTCTAGTCCAGCCTGAGATACAGTGTGAGACCATGTTCATAAATTAGTAATAATCAGAGTATAGTGGCACACATCTTAAATCCCAGGACTTCAAAGGAAGAGGAATACAGATCTCTGTGAGTTCAAGGCCATCATGGTCTACAAAGCTAATTCTAGGACCACCAGCGATGCTACACAGAAAAATCCTAACTCAAAAAACAAAAAGAACCAATAAATAGGTAACACAACAAGCAAGGACTGTTTTACCTCTATAGTAACTCTTTCATTGTTTTTGAAACTATTTTTCTTAGCCTGCAATTGTGTCCTTTTAGGTTTTACTTTATAATTGGCCATAGAATTATAGGTAATAGACAGAAAAAGATCCATATTAAAATTAGCAAGTGGTTGTTGGGGAAGATGGCTCACGGAATGAAGTGCTTAATGTGCAGGTACAGGACTAGAGTTCATATATCTGGAACCCATCTAACAGCCAGGCAGCTTGGTGGCCACCTCAAGTCCTCTACTCAGGAACAGAGAATAGAATCTCTCCCTGGGTCATGCTGGCTAGCTATTCAAGTTCTGGTTCAATATCAAGATCCTCTCTCAACTAACAAATCAGAGAGCAAACAGGAAAGGCATCCAGTGTCACCTTTAGACCTCTACAAGTTGGCATACACTTGCATGCATGCACATTGTGTAAAATAAAAACAGGGATTGCCAAACAATCCTTTTTAAAGCTTTTTCTTCTTTCAGGGTCTTAGATAGAAATAAAGCTTCATCATCTTCCTCACTTATCCTTTCCCAGAGGTGACCTCTGTTCTGAGGCTGACACATAGTCTTATGTTTCCTATGACTTCTGATAATAAACCATTGCTCTCAAAGTTCCAGATGTCATGACTGTAGACTATGAGAAGCCATAGGAAATATTTTTGCAATGAAGAAAAATTCCTGTTTTGTATATCGGGTTTTTTGTTTGTTTGTTTTGGTCCTCAAGACAGGGTTTCTGTGTGTACCCTGGCTATTCTAGAACTCACTCTGTAGATCAGGATGAACTCAAACTCAGATATCTGCCTGCCTCTGACTCCTAAGCACTGGTTCTAAAGGCATGTGCTATCACAGCCCAGATACATACATACATACATACATACATACATACATACATATATACATACATATATATATATATATATATATGGGACTTAGGTGGGAAATAAAATGTGTTCCTTATGATAAATCAAATGTCTTTTTTTTTTTTTTTTTTTTTTTTTTTTTTTTCTGAGTGAAATACCACTTGACAGCTCGCAACTCTGTGACATTCTTAAGAGAGCATGAAACACCTAGGTAGTCATGACTTTTTATTCTCAATTTGTTTTAAAGGGAAAGGACTGACATGGTGAAATACAAATGTGTAGCTTCTTATGAAGCACTTACCGAGGAACAGAGTAAAACAGAATAAAACAGAAGAGAAAGACAGATGCCTTCTTCTTATATTTAAGATGATACCATGTGGGCACTCATCCTCATTGCTATTGCTTGTCTTTGTGGCTCTCATCTCAAATGCTTGCAGTCACTGAAGAAAGCATTAATATTTACCAAGGTGAACTAACCGAGGATGATGTGGATTCCCGTGCATAACCTTATTGAGCAGAGCAAGTATCGCTGGGCCTTGGTCAACCTTGGCAAGCAGTCCTGGACCCTGAATCACTCAGTGTCTTCACTAAACCAAATTGTCATTTTTACAGAGAGATACTAAACTTCAATGAAGACATTATGTTTTGTAAAATGTATAATTTCTGTGTCCAGATATGCAAGTAGGGTCTTAGTATTTTTTTTTAAGTATTGTAAACTAAACAATTTGTGCTGTGTTAAATCAGCTTTATAGGATTATATATGTATATTCTATTTCTTGATCAAAGAAAATAGTTAGGTATTGGTTTTACAAGTAGAATGTTACATTGTACAGGGCTTTCTTGATTAGATTGTTACCAAACCTTAAGGGCAAATAGACAATAATTATCTGAGGTTGCTGCCTAACTTTTTCATTGAGGTACTCTGCTTTTTGGACATTTTTATTCTTTCTTTTTCAAAATGCCGAGCTCAGAAGCCAAATACACACACACACACACACACACACACACACACACACACACACACCTCATAGCATAGCCAGGTGGATTGAATGCAATGCACTGCATCTATGTATTCTGGTAGCATCTCATTGATTTTGGTTTAAAATAGAAGGGAAGGTAGTGTCCCAAATGAGATTTCTTTAACAGAAACCTGAGTTTAACTTTTATTAACTATATAATAATTGATACTGCCAATTACCATTCTGAATTTCATATAGTATAAGTTAGATATTGTTTCATCCTTTTTAAATGCATTTATATAAACTGAACCCTCAAATTGCTGGATATTTTAGGCTATATCCGACTTAAGTTTTTTCACCTCTTACATTCAAGTTAGCTTCTTCAGCCCAGATATCAAAACAGTGGAGGCAGAAATGAACTGTATTCCAGGGAATA
The DNA here is from genome assembly GCF_943737965.1 of Phodopus roborovskii. Taxonomy (NCBI): domain Eukaryota; kingdom Metazoa; phylum Chordata; class Mammalia; order Rodentia; family Cricetidae; genus Phodopus; species Phodopus roborovskii. Next base: position 29,469 of record NW_026126799.1, on the reverse strand, counting down.
CTTCAAGGCTAAGTGAAAGCACAGAACTGTAGGCAAACAGGCTTGCAAAACAATATTAGTCATAACATCCTTAACAAGTCACAGGATTCTCTCTGTCAGCATGCATGTCAGCTGGCAAAGAATAGATCTGCATGAAAAAGTGCCCACATGCTGGCTGGATCTGGCCGCTTTGGCCAGCTGGATGCTGCTAGAGTGTACTATTTAATGTCGAATTTTGACTTGTGGTAGACAGCTGTGCTGTGTGTCAGCATCCTCAGATGAGGGATGGGAAAAAAAAAGACAAGGAAAAAACGCATTTGAGTGAAGAGAGAATGGAAGGGTAAGAAAGGAAACACAAAAGCTTGTTCCATGACAGGTGTGAGTTGCTATGGTACATACAATAATGTTAAGGACAGCCTCCAATAATCAAGTAAGTAGCCAACATGGGTGGCTAGCAGTGCTGAGACCTGGCTGCTCCATTGGAAGTTTGGAAACACAATTTATTTATGGAACAACTTTATATATCTTAAAATGGTTTTACCATCTTATATTAAATGAACTGTTGACAGGCGTGCACTTTGTCCAGTGAGCACATACTATGTTGATTTTATATGCACATCTGTAGTGTGAATCCACTGGCACAGTGTGTGTAAATTCCAGATGTGGTGAGAGTTTCCCTTGTACAGGTCATCAGATAAAGCAACTCCTGACAGAAACTGTAAGGAAACCAGCAAAATGTTTGACCCAAAGATGGATGTTGTATGGTTTATGTTAAATATATATTCTTTTAATCACTGAAGAAAGCATTAAAAAGTGACCATTGTAATGTATTTTATTGTATATGAAACACAAACTGTCGATGTTTAAATAAAACTCTTTGGCTGCAGAGTTTAGAAAGCTTAAGTTTTTTTTTTTTTCACTTTGAGAAAATCCAAGCTTACAAACAGACTAAGTCAAGCATGTTCACACACTCCTATCATCCTAGTTCTTAGAGACAACAGGAAGATTGTAAATTGAAGGTCACTGTCTCAGTTACTTCTCTGTTGCAGTGAAAAGCACCATGACTAAGGCATCTTATAAAAGAATGTGGTTAATTGGGCTCACAGTTTCAGATGGTGGAAGAAAAGCAGGACACCAGCAGGAAAATCTGAGAACTCTTTTCTTCATCCACAAGTAGGAGGGAGGAAGAACTGAATATGGCACAGGGCTTTTGAAACCTCACAGTCCTATATCTTAGTAACTGTTCTATTGCTGTGTGAAATGACACCATGACCAAGGTAGCTCCTGTAAGTGGAAACATTTAACTGGGGGCTTGCTTACAGTCTTGGTGGCTTAGATAATTGTCAACATGTGAAAAGAATGGCAGCAAGCCAGCAGGGATGGTTCTGAAGAAGTAGCAGAGTTTTTTTATCTATTTTATATAACCAAGTTCATTTAAATGAAAACAAACATTTATACACAATATTTGGGAATTTGGGCGTCATTCTTTCCATACTACTTCCTACTGGTAAGGGGCGCTGTCATGGGTGATTCGAAGAAGATGCAGAAATCCTGGCTGTAGTCTGTAAGTTTTGAATGTAGGATCACCTCATACTCTGTTTCAGGTGGTCTGGCTTGATCAACCCACATTAGTCTGGAAGGAATCCACATCTTTTTATTTTCTGTGGAAACAAAAATAGAAATCCTTTTCCCCAGTAACTTGTCCTTGAACTTAAATTTTGGAGTCAAAGCATTTTTTAATTTAATTTATTATTTTACATATCAATCCCAGTTCCCTCTCCCTCCCTCCTTCCCTCCCTTCCTCCCTTCCTCCCTTTTTCCCTCCCTCTTCCCTCCCTTTTCTCTCTCTGCCCTCTCACATGCCCTCTAACCATCCTCTGCTCCCATACCCCCACCCCAATTCCATATGTAGGGGAATGCCATCCAGTTGGGGCCATGTAGGTCTGACAGGTCATGTGAAGTAGGGACTAGGGCTTCTCTCCTGCCTCTAGATTAAGGCAGTTATCCCAGTCCAAAAACTGGTGTTTCTATGTGAAATAAAAAATTTTATTTTAAAAATATATTCATGAATCTATATAAGTATTTCATATGATATCAATGCATGAATCTATATTTAAAAAGACAGTGGAAGGACAAAAGCCACATGGCAACATACTCTGAAGGGTTGTAAACATCACTTCCTAACAGATGTTTTCCATTGATTCAACCATTGTCTACTTTACTAAGTATTGTATACTGATTTTATGTTTTGTTTATGAAAGAAGATGAAGCAGAGATGGTTATTCTTATATCCTATAATTACACACTCACATTGCTCAAAAGTAATGCCCAATTCAATTTCATGAGCTTTCACCTGTCCCATTATCACTTCAATTAGTCTAAGTATAAGGGAAACTAAATGTCTTATCATGTCAGGCTCTTGTTTCAGGCTATGAACAAACTATGACAGCAAGAATCTGGGTCCCTAGGATTCACAGAGCAGGAGAACGACATTTAGTATGTGATTACTACAGGCCAGAATTAGCAATTAAATAATGAATTTGATTTCTTGAGTTGCAAATTTTAGGTCAGATATGGAACAATTTTGCATGTTTTTATGCCCAATGAAATTAATAGTATTTTGGGAATCAAAATTGCTAATACAAAGTAAAATACTGCTCCAGGGAGAGAAAGAAGAAAGTGGGTTTAAACAGAGATTTAAGGATGTCAAGTTTACAAAAGTTTCAATATAAAACTTGATTGTAGATAAATACCAGTCATTAGTTCTTTTCAATTTGCTGAATCAAGAAATAAAATGGGAATGAAGAAGAAGATGTACATGTTATAAAATTCTAATTAACAGAATAGAGGGAAACAGTGCATTCAGTACAAAGCTTTGCTTTCTGTCTGGAGCAGAAACACCTCCTGGTCACTGAATGTCCCCATTGCCACTAGGGAACCATTCCAGTCATAATCACACTGCTGTGCTAGAGAATGAGTTCTTATGCTGTTCCTTTACACTGAAGCAAAATATAACTGACCAGGTGAAAACCACTGGTTGAATACACCGATAGGAAATTCATTAGTTAGGTCTCACTCTCTATTCCTATCAGTATGCAAGACCAAGAACATGAACACCAGTCTGAAGATACTTGAACTCCCTACCTCAGAAAGAGGTATCTCAAAGTAGTTACATCATGGCAGCTCTCTCAATGCAGCCCATGGAAAACAGTCAATATCTTATATGTTAAGAATAAAATGACAGGCATGGTGGTTCACACCCTTAATTCCAGCACTCTATGGGCAAAATCAGGAATATCTCCAAAGTCAATGCCAGCCTGGTCATCACAGCAAGTACAAGGGACTACACACACAGACCCTATCTCTAAGAAGCAAGCAAACAAAATTAATCAATGTATAAATAGTTAAACTGAGAAAAGAGGAAATATATAAAAAGCCAGTCAGACTGACAGGAAGGGAATAGGGCTCTATGCCTACTGTGTGAGCTGAGAACCTCAGCTGTCACCAGAATGTACTGTAGAAAAATAATATTCCAGCTGTCAATTAATCACCATACATTGAGCATCAGAATAGGAATGCCTGTACCTACTTTTGCTCTCTCTCTCTGTCTCTCTCTCTCTGTCTCTCCCATCTCTTTCACCCATCACACACAGCATACACAAGCACACTTGTTTTTGAAGTGTTAAAACTCGTCAGTGAAATAAGTTAAAAAAAAAAAAACCTGAAGTTCATCATTAGGCAATATTCTGGCTTCTTTAAACCATATGTAAGTTTTTAAAGTCTCTTATTCTTCATTTTTGGTCATTCATATCTAACTGCAAAAAGTAGGGTACATATTTTATAAGATAACCAAATCACAAAAACTACAAATGCTTTACATCTTTTTATATAATTTATGTCTGCAGATAGATGCATTGTTGTTCACTACTCCCATGTCTGATGAACACATGCATGTCTGGTGTACTTGGAAGCAGAAGTGGCCACTGGATTCCTTAGATCTGGAGTGCTTTAAACCCCAATATGGATACTGAACTCTGGTTTGACGTAGCAGCAAGTCTTAACTACTGAGCCACCATCTCTCCAGCCATAGACATTTCCCCCTTGAACCACTGAATTATTGGTACAGTAAAAAAGACTAAATTATGGAATCATGTTTATGGAAACCTGGCTGGGTTTTTGGTTATTTATTTTGTTTTGTTTTTTTTTGTTGTTGTTGTTTTGTATAATCAATGCCAAACAAGATTATTTATTCAATTGAAATTTATTTGATTAAATATACATTACCTCTTCATTTGTCTAAAACCATAGCGAACACATTCCAGGTAAAGATACAAAGCATTCCCAGTTTAAGATAGACCAATAATAAAATTACATTTATAAAACTACCATAATTATGAATAGGTAGTCCACCTGAAAAATACTATACAGAATTAAATAAAATGGAAAAAATTACCAATAAGATTCAGAGTTAAATCATCCTTATTTACAAAATGCTATTCTGTTACCATTTGATTTGAGGAACAATATCATCACATAGGAACAGCAGTTACCTAAACTTCATCTAAAAAGAAAATGGATGCCGAGGAATCGGTCAGGTGTCCTCTGTCTCCAGATGTTCCAGTGCAGGCTGGAGGTTCTGGTGCAGGTTGACTGGAAGTAGGATTCAAGTCAGGAGAGAACTCATTTCTACTTTGAGATGTAAGAGTGGTGGAAGAACTCGAAACTTGGGGGAAGATAAGATGGAAATCCCCTTCATTTGCACACATTTCTCCCTGTTCCAAGAGACAGGAAAAAGACAGTGGGAGTTGAAACCCTGTGCTGCACCCTTGTTAAACCACTAGTTCCAGCCCTTATTCTGGTATCCAAACATTCATACCACAATATTTGATTTGCCAAATAAATCTTGACATTACATAATGGACATTTTAGCTACAAAGGACTAATAATAACATCACAAAAAATTTCAAGGGTGTTTGTCACTGGCAGCAATGCAAGATCTCAATACAGTGCAGACTTACTGGAAATAAGCTTTTCAATACATTAAAATTTGAAACTTAACATTCAGGTCATTGATCTCGACCTGATATCCTATTTGAAGCATTTCCTGTCATGCCAAGGACAACCTTAAATCCCTCCACCACCAAAAAAAAAGCCTCATGGCATGCTCATAGAAACTTAAGACTAAAGGTGAGGGCACAGAGCAGACAACTAGGACAACTAAGCTAGTTCTTGTCTAGTATTGGAAATATGATTTTCTGTGTGGAAACATGTGATTCCAAAGGGGGAAATTATACTGTAAAATCAATAAATTACTTATATTTTAAAATGTAAGGGTTGGAAAGAATTTCAAAAAATTCAATAAATGACTAAATATGATCTTAGATTTTGATTAGGATCATGTGGGAACCACTACTTAGGAGACATACTTAATACTTTAAAACAATTTAGCCAGTAATCATAAGACAAACATCTAAGTAATTATTTTAAATATTTTTTTATTTTAAATATTTTAAATATACTCTTATATTACATGAAGTTCACATATACTTAACATTAAAAATGCTTGTAACTGAACATTGGTGGCACAGGCCTTTAATCCCAGTATTTGGGAAGCACAAACTAGCTTTCCAGTTAAGGCTCCAAAGCTATAGGGAAACCCAGCCTTGGGGAGAAAAACAAAGCAAAACAAAAACCTGCTTATACATTCAATGATCTTTTAACCTATAATATTACAGTTAAAATTCAAATTCAAATTTGCCTAATATTGATCAAGGTGAAGCTTTTACTTCCTTTGATGCTGGACAGTAACCTGTGAGCCATATAAACCCTGTCCCTCTCAAGTTGGTTCTGGCTAGTGTTTCTCCCTGTAAAAGGAACCTAACTTGATGGAAAGCACAGATAAGCACTGACACAAACACAGACCTTTAAAGAAAGCCTACATGGCATTGGAAGAAACTGCAGGCCTTCAATATCCCTTATTGGGACATACTGTTGAGGATCTGCACAGGTGTTTCCTGGTGGAGGACTTGGTGGGATCTGTCCTCTAGGATCACCTGGTAAGGCAGGGCCTCCAGGGCCTCTAACCTTGGGAACAAGTGGAGGAATCAAGCCATGGCCAGCTGGTTGGCATTCAGCAGGGACATAGTTGGGCACACTTGCCTTCTGTAACAGAGAAACAATCAGCAGTAAGTAAAGACATTTCATTAACAGCTCCTTTCCTGGGTGTGTAAGGCATAGAAGAAAGCAGTCCATTACATTCTAGTAAGGCTGGGGATAGGCTCAGTATCCCACAAAGGTGCAGGAGCTGCTTATTTGTTATTCTAAGTAGTTTTACTGACTTCACTCTCTCCACACCTCTTCCATATTGTAGTTGAAGTTCTAGCTAAGGCATTTAGACAACAAAAGAAGATCCACGGAATACAAATTAAAAGTAACAAATCAAACTTTCACTATTTGCAGATGATATGACAGGTTACATCAGGGAATACCTACCACTGATAGACACCTTTACCAAAGTGGCAGGATACAAAATTAACTAAACATATAAAAAAATTAATCACTAACCCTACTATATACATATGATAAAGGGGCTGAGAAAGGAATCACAGAAACATCTCTTTTTTTTTTTGCATTATCCAAGAAAACATAAAATAGCTTGAGGTAATGTTAACCAAACAAGTGAATAACTTATTTAATAAGAATTTTGAATCTTTAAAGAAAAAAAATTAAAGAAGATACCAGAAAATGGGAATATCTCTCATGCTTTTGGATAGGTAGGATCAACATAGTAAAAATAGTAGTCTTTCCAAAAGTAATCAACAGATTCAATGCAATCCCTATCATAAACCCCAGCACAATTCTTCACAACCTTGAAAGAACAATAGTTCTTCCTATGGAAAAACAGTAGACCCAGGGTAGGCTAGACAACGTTGTATAATAAAGGAACTTCTTTCTGGAGGCATCACTTTCCCTTTCTTCAAGCTCTACTGTAGAGCTATAGTCCTGAAAACAGTTTGGAACTGTCACAAAAATGGATAGGAAGACCAATGGAATCAAATTTAAAACACTGATATTAACTCATACATCTACCAATACCTGATTTTTGACAAAGCAGCTAAAGTTATACAATGGAATATAAAAAGCATTTTCAACAAATTGTGCTGGCATAACTGGAGGCTGACCTGTAGAAGACTCCAGATCACCACGCATAATACTTAAGTCTAAATATATCAAAGAAAGACCTCACCATAAATCCAGCCACATTGAACCTCCCAGAAGAGAAAGGGGGAGGTATCCATGAAAAAATTGGTACAGGAGCCTGCTTCCTGAACATAACTCCAGTACCACAGACTCTGAGATCAACAATTAATAAATGAAATCTCTTGAAATTGAAAAGCTTCTTTAAGACAAAGAACACAGTCAACAAGACAAAATGGCAGCCCACACAATGGGAAAAGATCTTCAACAACCCCACATCTGACAGAGGGCTGATTTCCACAATGACAAAGAACTCAAGAAGCTAGGTACCAAAACACCAAATATTCTAATTAAAAAGTATGGTACAGAACTAAATAGAGACACCTAAGAATGTGTTCAAAATCCTCAGACACCAGGGAAATGCAAATCAAAAAACTCTGAGATATCATCTTACTCCTGTCAGAATAGCTAAATACAAAAACACAAATGACAGTTTATGCTGGAGAGGATATGGAGACTGTAGTAAATTCTTCCACTGCTGGTGGGAGTGCAAACTCGTACAGACATTTTGGAAATCAGTATGGTGGTTCCTCAGAAAAATGGGAATCAGTGTACCTCAAGTTTCAGTAATTCCACTCTTAGGCATATACCCAAAATATGCACACTCATACAACAAGGACATCTGTTCAACTATGTTCATTGAAGCATTATTTGCTCAACTGAAGAATGGATGGAGAAAATGTGGTACATTTAAAGAATGAAATACTATTCAGAGGGAATAAACAATGTAATCTGGAAATTTGCTGGCAAATGGAAGGAACTAGATGGAACCATCCTGAATGAGGTAACCCGGTCACAAAATGACAAACATGGTATGTACTCACTCATATATGGCTTTTGGACAGAGCAAAGGATGGCCAGCCGACAATCCACAATGCCAGAGAAGCTAGGAGACAAGGCAGACCCTCAGAGAGACATACATGTTGCCGTGGAGAAGGAGAAATGGGCAAGATCTCCCTAGAAAATTGGGAGAATTGTGGATGGTGGGAGTTAGGGAGAAAATGATGAGAGAGGTAGGCATGATGGAACAGGAAGATTGAGTTAGGGAAAGAATAGGGGAGAGCAAGAAAGGAGACATTATAATAGAGGGACCCATAACAGGTTTTAAGAGAAATCTGGCACTAGGGAAATGCCAAGAGATCTATAAGAATGACCCCAACTCACAATGTGAGCAACAGTGGAAAGGCTACCATAAATGCCTTACCTTGGTAATGAGATTGATAACTAACTTATGCCATCATAGAACCCTCATCTAGTAGCTGATGGAAACAGAAGCAGTACCCACAGATAAACACTGAGCCAAACTCCTAGAATGCAGTTGCAGAGAGGGAGGGATGTTGAGACAAGGAGTGAAGGTCAGGGTACAGAAACTCACTGAGGCAGCCTACCTGAACAAGGGGAAACACATGTACCCAAAACTGATAACTGGGTAATCAGCATTGGACCGACTTAGACCTCTAGAATGTGGGACTCAGGTAGAAGGCCCCGTAAGTCTAAGGGGCTTCTGTCAGTGGAACCAGGATGTATCCCTGGTGCACAAAAGGTCTTTGGGTCCACATTCTCCATGGAAAAATATTCACTTAGCCTAGAGCCAGGAGGGAGGGCCTAGTCCCTACTTCAAATAATTTGACAGATTTAGATGATCCCACCTGGAAGGCATCACCCTCCCAGTGGAGGGTTACGGGAATAGGATGGGAAGGTTCCCAAGGGGGCATGGGAGAGAGAAGGATCAGGGATCAGTATCTAAAACAAGAAAAAATAATAAATATAACTAAAAAAAGATTCAAATAAGATTTCAAGGGAGAAAATCTGAAATCGTGTACAGCATCTAAACAAGCTTTGAATTTCATGTAAATGTTGTACTTCTTTTAGGGCGATATATTGGGCTTCTTTCTGTTTTTTATCTTAATATTTTTTTTTTCATTAACAGGAATGGGTGTTTTCCTACATGTATATCTTCATACTATATACATTCAGTTTTCTGGAAGGATACAATAAGCCTTCAGATCCCTTGAAACAGGAGGTAAGAAGGTGCTGGCAATTAAACCCAAGTTCTTTAGGAGAGCAGCCAGGGCTCTTAACCTGTAAGCCATTTAGCAAGCCTATGTGGATTTTTGAGACAAGATCTGCTTATAAGGCCCACACTGGCTTTTAATTTACCATCTTTCTGATGTAGCCTGCCAAAATGCATGGATTACATGGACCATCAAAATTTGTCTTGTGATCTGTACTATTTCACAGAAGGTTACAAGCCAACAATGAGAATGTTAACTCTAAGTACAGGTATATTATATTAATATCATAATATCACAAAGTAGAAGAGCTCTCACCTTGTTCTAATAAAACAGAGAAACTAGTTGTGGATTCTTGGGTAGAATTCAGTTTCCAATACTTACCCCAGGGTCTGTTTTGGTGGCATTCTTCTTGTATTCCAACGTGGAGGATGCTGGCCTATCTAGACAGGAAAATCAAATCAGGAGAACTTCATGAGTTCTCACTTTATCCCACGAATGTTTCCAGATCCAAGTGACCCTGACATGTTCCACTCCCCCTGGCCAGTACAGAGAACAACTGGACACAAATACAATAGTATTCCTCATTAGGGTCCCCAAAGCACCATGAGAACCTTGGAAATTTCAATAGGACAAAAGAACATTCGTTTGCAGTGTGCTGGTGACCTTTCCAACAGGCTCTTAGGTAACCGTACTGAGGTAGCCTAAGCGAAGAACTCAGGATGAAGCATCTGCTTCCTCTGTCTATGTGTGACAGCCCTTAAAATATATTTTTCTTAAAAAGTACCCTTATAGATAACAAATACACAATGAAAATTTAAATGGTTTCATTTTATACTTAATGTGATTTTCTGTCATACCTACAGTAGATACACATCTTTCCCACCTTCAGAGGGTAGTGAGTGATAATTGAAGAGGTCCTGGGAGATTCACTCAACTAAATGAAAAATGATTAAATAAGCTAACTAATAAAGAACATGAAACCAAAAAATTTTACTGGTTGTCTTACACAAATCAACTGACATTTTCCTGGCTAAAATCTTTCACTACTACACTGGATATAAATAAATGGTTTAAAAAGTTGAGAAGTAAAAAAAAATCAAAAAAAAGTTGAGAAGTTTGCTATTGAAAAGAGTAAAGTTTGTATTACAACCCTTGAAGGAAACCCTTCAAATGGCAACAAAACTAACCTTAACACATTCATTAGATGACATACATGAAACATGACACAACAAGAAAGGGCTAGAGAAATGTGTTTACAGGGTAATGTTATGGGCTGCTCTTCCTTAGGACTTATGCTTAATAGCAAGCCACTACACAGCAGCACACAACTATCTGTAACTCCACTTCCTGGGGCACTGATGCCCTATTATGGCATTCTGTGGAATCAAACACACATGTAATACACAGAAATCAGATGGTAGAGATGACAGATTAATGGGATACCTACCAAAGAAAGGTGCTAACGGGGAATACAACCAGGCCAAAGGAGAGAAGTGACTTATAGTGAACTGCAATGTGGATGTTGTCAAGGAAAAGAATATAAAGCTATGACAACTGAAATGGTACTTGTATATTACTTGAGTAACCAAAGGGGACATTACGATGTAAAACCAAAAATTATTTTTATTTAACAATGTAAGTATATAAAAAAATTTCAAGGACTTCAAAAATAATTATGTTGGAGAGGATGTGGAGGAAGGGGAACACTCATCCACTGCTGGTGGGAGTGCACACTTGTACAGCCATTTTGGAGATGACTATGTTGGTTCCGCAGGAAAATGGGAATCAGTTTACCACAGATCCGGCAATGCCACTCTTAGGCATATACCCAAATGATTTACATCCATGAAACAAAGACATGTGCTCAACTATGTTCATAGCAGCATTATTTGCAATAGCAAGAACCTGGAAGCAATCTAGATGCTCCTCAACTGAAGAATGGATAGAGAAGATGTGGCACATTTACACAATGGAATACTACTTTACAGGAAAAAAAACCAATGGAATCTTGAAATTCACAGGCAAGTGAATGGAACTTGAAGAAACCATCCTGAATGAGGTAACCCAGTCACAAAAAGAGGAACATGATATGAACTCACTCATATATGGAATTTAGACATACAGTAAAGGATCACCAGCCTATAATACACACCTCCAGAGAAACTAGGATACAAGGAGGATTCTAAGAGATTCACTTAAGGTCCGTCAGAGAAGGGGAAAGGGACAATGTCTCTGAGCATTTTGGAAGTGGGGGGACAACAGTGAGTGTAGAGGGAGCTAGGAGAAAGAGAAGGGGAGGACAGGAAAGCACGTGGGACTTGGAAGATTGAGTCAGAGGAGCAATAGACAAGAGAGGAGAGAGAGAGAGAGAGAGAGAGAGAGAGAGAGAGAGAGAGAGAGAGAGAGAGGAACCATAAAAGAGGGAGCCATTAAAGGTTTGAAGAGAAAACTGACTCTAGAGAAATATCCAGTGACCTACAAGACTGACCTCAACTAACAATTTGAGCAACAATGGAAAGGCTACCATAAATGCCATTTCATGATAAGGAGATCAACGACTAACTTATCATCCATCATGGAGCCCTCATCTAGTAGCTGATGGAAACAGAAGCAGACACCCACATTTAAACACTAAGTTGAACTGGAATCTAATGCAGAGAGGGAGGACAAGACCAGACATCAGAAACACACAGAGACAGCTGACCTGAACAAGGAGGAGCTAATGGGCCCCAGACTGATAGCTAGGAATCCATCATGGGACTGAATCAGACAGCCTGAACATGGGTCTCAGTTGGAAGGCCTGGGCAATCTAAAGGACCTTGGTCAGAGGAACCAGGATGTATACCTGGTGCACAAATGGACTTTGGGAGCATATTCCTTTAATCTGGAGGCAGAAGGGGAAGCCTATTCCCTACTCTAAATGACTTGACAGATTTAGGTGACCCTTCCTGGAATGCATCACCCTACATGTGGAGTGGGGTGGTGGGAGTGGAGGGTGGTCTGAGGAGATGGGAGAATGGGAGAGAGGCAAAGAGCAAGTGAGGGAGAGGGAACTGGGGTTGATATGTAAAATAAATAAAGAAAGAAACAAACAAATAAAAATTGTATATCTCCCTCTTTAAAAAAATTAAAATATAATCATGTGGGAACTGCTATTCAGGAGTAATACTTGAAACCACTTTTAAATAACTTTTAGAAAACATATAACTAATTATTCAAATAATGGCCCCAATGCATTTCTATGAAATGAAACACACATAATTAAAATCTAAAAACTACTTGCATCTGGGCATTGTTGATACAGGCATTTAATCCCAACACTTGGGAAGCAGAGAGATGTGGATTTCTGTGAATTCATGGCTAGTCTGTTCTACTGAGTGAGTTCCAGGGCAGGCTTCCAACATATACAAAAACTTTGCCTTGGGGAGAATAAAACAATCAAACAAAAATACCCCACAAACAGTCTGTACATTTACTGATCTTCTGGCCTATCACAGCACAGTTCAAATTCAATGTTCCCTATGGTGGATCAAGGTGAAACCTTGACTTACTTTGTTGATGGAATGTATCTTTGAACCATGAAAACTGTTTCCCCCTCAAGTTGGTTCTGGCCAGTATTTCTCCCAGTAACAGAAACCAAACTTGAATAAAAGAACAGATAAACATTGACACATGCAGGGACCTTTAAAAATGCCTACCTGGCACTAGAGAGAAAGGTGGGCCTGCAAAGTCCCTGGGTGTGATATACTGTCCGGAATCTCCACAGATGTTTCCAGGAGGAGGTGGAGGCAGGATTGGGCCTCTTGGATTCCCTGGAAAGGCAGGGCCTCTAGGACTTCTGACCAAAGGATCCAGTGGAGGAATCACGTCATGACCAACCGCATTGCATTCAGGAGGACTAGAGTTAGGCAAAGGTGCCTTCTGTAACAGAGTCACAATCAACAGTAAGTGAAGCTTCTTGATTCATAGCTCCTTTCCTGTGAGTGTAGGAATTATAGAAAGCCTGGGAACAGGCTGAATTTTCCTCATGTGTGTGAGAGCCACTTATTCACAGTCAGAAGTAGTTTTACTATCTCAACAGAAAGCTTTATGGATGGAACTAATCATCTACCTAGCTCCACCACAAACACAAATACAGTAAAAGCAGATCAAAACAGACACTTTTAAAAACAGATATACACCAGGATATGTTGGCACAGGCCATAAATCTCAGAATTTGTCTATTAGAGAAAGGTGGATATCTGTCAGAATGAGGGTGTCTGGTCAACAGAGTGAGTTCCAGGACTGACTCAAGATCTACTGGGATATCCTATCTCTAGGAAAAAACAACAAACAACAACAACAAAACCCCCCAAAACATAGAACTTTTATCAAACATAGATGCAAAAGGAAAATGTTTAACATGTTGGTGATTTCAAAATGATCCAAATTAATTTTATATTTGAATAATGAAATACATGTTTAGATTCAAATAAGATTCAAGGAAGAAAATCTGAAATAGTAGACAGCACATATATAAGCTTTGAAGTTCTTCTAAAACTTGCACTTCTTTAAGTAGGAGATATCAAGTTTTTTTTCTCTTGCTTTTTTTTTTTTTTTTGTATATTTTTAATGCCAAAGAAATGGGTGTCTTGCTTGCATGTATATCTGCATTCATTGTTAAATTTTTGATTGTGAGCCTTGCCTTTAATGGCTGAGCCATCTCTCCAGCCCTATAAACTCATTGTGAAAGAATGATTGATAGGATAGGGATTCAGATCCCTTGAATTGGAGGTAAGGATTGTCTGCCTGAAATCATGTGCTGGGATTCAAACCCAGCTCCTATGGGAGAGCAGCCAGTGCTATTAACCTGTTAGCCATTTCTCCAGCTCAGTAATTTTTTGATTCACAATCTATGCATATTGGCTACACTGGCTTTGAATGTACCATACTCCTGCCTCATGATGTGGGAGTTGGAAAAAACTCGAATCTTGTGGTGAGGTAAGATGGAAATGCCCTGGGTTCAGTCACATTTCTCATGTTCCAAGAGATGGGTAAAGGACAGCTTAAGTTCAAAGCCCAAATACAAAACCAAAATCTTCAGCACTTGTACTGATATCCCATCACTCAGACATTACTTGATCTAAGAAATAAATCTTGACATTGAAAAAAAAACCTTCTTAGCTACATAGGACTAATAAGAAAGAATGTCTCCAGCAATTTTAGGTACATTTTCCCTATTTTGGCAGCTATGCAAGATCTCAATACATTGGAGACTTACTGTAAAATAGATTTTCAATGGAGTAAATCTCAAAGACTTAACATTCCCATTATGATCCTGACCTGATATCCTACAAGATATATTTCCTGTGTTGCCAATGAAATAAATTCCCTCCAAAATTCTCATATCATTCTCCTAGAAGGTTAAGAGTAGTTGCCATGGCAAAGTACAGACACTTAGGACAACTGAGATGGTTCTAGTCTAGTACTTGAACACTTGATTTACCGTATAGGAACATGTGAAGCAAAAGAGAAAATTATGCTGTATAAACAACAAATAACTGTTATTTTCAATTGTAAAGGCTGGAAAGAAGTTGAGGAATTCAACAAATTCAGTGAGGTCCATGACTGGCACCATATCTAATGGGAACACTATCTCTAGTTAAAACAAAGAAAAAGAAAAAAAAAAGAAAAGAAAAGAAAGCAGACACGTTTTAATCGAACACACACACACACACACACACACACACAGGAAAATGATTGATATGTGGACATTTATAAAATGACAAAGTCATTTGAAAAGTAAAATACATACATATTAATATTCAAATAAGATTCCAAGAATTTATGAAATAGTGTAAAGCAAGTAAACAAGCTTGGAAGTTCATGTAAAAGTTGAACTTCTTGAATGGGAGATATCTGGTTTCTTTTTCTTGTTGGATTATTTTAGTGTTTTTTTTTTTTTCATTTCACAGATATGGTATATTTGCCTGTATGTATGTCTGCCTACTATAGTCATTCAGTGTTCTGTAAGGATAGAATATGCAAATCCCTTGGAGGTAAGATGGATTGTGAGCCACCACTCCAAGCTTGGAAATTAAACCTAGGTCCTGTATAAAAGGAGACATTGCATTTAACTGGAATGCCATTTCTCAAGTCTGTGTGGTTTAATGAGGCATATTCTGCATATATAGCCCACACTGGATTATATATTCCCATCCTACTGCCTCACTCTGGAAACTGCTGGGATCACATGTACCATCAAACAAAGGCTAGTGAGCTAAACAATTTCACATAAGGTTACAGACCAACAAAGAAAGTTAATGCTAAGTGCAAGTATATTTAACTCAAGCCTTGCTCTAAAATAAACAAGAAACTAGGTGTGCATCCACGGGTAGAATTCAATGTTCAGTATTTACGTTAGGATGATGTTTGTTGGCATTCTTCCCAGAATACAATGTGCAGGATAAATACATATATAATAGGTAAAATACATACATAATAGGATCCCAAAAAGATTTCAAGAAAGAAAATCTGAAAGAGGGTACTGAAAGTAAACAAGCTTGGAATTCATCTAAAAGTGTACTACTTGAAGTATTCGATATCAGGTTTATTTCTCTTCTTTGCTTATTTTAGGATATTTTTTATTTCAGAGACATGGGAATTTGCCTGCATTTATTTCAACATATTGTATCCATTCAATATTCTGGAAATATATGATAGGGCATCATATCCCATGAACAGGAATTAAGAAGGATGGTCATCAACTACACAGGAGTGGGGAGTTAAACCCATGTCCTGTAGGAGAGCCAGCCAGTGGTCTTAAAAGTGTAAGCCATTTCTCTACTCTAGGTTAATTTTTTGAGGCAAATTGTCTTAAATAACCCAGACTGGCTTGAAATTCCCCTCCTCCTGGGTCAGCCAGCAAATTGCAAGGAACGCATGGACCATCAAATTCTGGCTTGTATTCTGTAAAATTTCACAGAAAGTTACAAGCCAACAATGAAAGTGTTACAGATAATTGAAAGTATATTTAATTAATATCACGTATGAAACAACTCTAACCTTGTTCTAATAAAATAAGAAACCAGTTGTTGATCTATAGGTAGAATACAATTTCTAATACTTACCACAGGGTCATGTTTGGTGGCACTGCTACCAGATTCCAATGTGGAAGTGACTGGTGCATCTAGACCAAAAAATGAAACCAGTGAAACTCATGAATTCTTACATTATTCCCAGATCATTTCCAGATCAAAATGACAGTGACTTGTTCCACTCCCCTTGCTGGGACACAGAACAGGTCGACACGAAGCAGCCCCAGACTTAGACAAAATTCAAAATTACAGACATACTTTTGTGGTATGTGGCTGATGCATCCAAATGACACTTGGCAAACTTGACCAGTCACCTTAAATGACCAAATTCGTATACAGCATGGACTTCCCGTTTTCCAGGTGTGCCAACCTTTCCCTCAGTACATATGATATATTTCAGTTTATAGGTACCCTTATAGATAATGCAACAATTACACAATGAATATTGAAATTTCTGAATTTTATTATTTCTTAATATTAGTTACTATAATATCTATAGTAGATAAACATCATTCCCTACATTAGTGAATAGTTAGTGATAGCTGAAGACATCTTGAAGGAATCAATCGACTGTATATAAAAATATTAAATTAGATAATTAATTAAGAACAAGAACACAAATTGTTTTACTGGTAGTCTTTTACATATCCATTGATATTTGCCTGCCTAATGTCCTTGTGTGGTAAACAGGATCTATCTAAATGCCTTAAAAAGAATGATGGAAGCTATGGAAGAGTAAGTTTGTATTATGACCAGATACGGGAAACCCTTCCTCTTGCATCAAAGCCAAACTTCAACACATACATTGGATTACAAGCCAAAAATATTAGACAAAATAAAGTTCTGGAAAAATGGCTTAAGTGGTGATGGGTATAGTAAATCATTACTATGCCATCAAAACTAACCTTACACATACACACACACATTAGCTGACACACCTATATCTTTCACAGCATGAATAGTGTGGTCAAATGGTCAAGGGAACAGTCTACTCTTCCTTAGGACCCGTGCTTGGTTCACAGAAACTACACAGCAGCTGACAGCCATTGGTATCTGCAATTCCAGGGTCTCTGAAGGCTTCTTTGGTCCTTCACATGCCTCACACATGAATGTGATATGCAGAAAGAAGATAGAAGCATTGCCAAATTCATGGGATAACTGCCAAGGAGGGCTGCTAACAGGGCGTACTACCAGCCAAAAACAGAAAAATGCCTTGCACTGAATCTCTATGAAGATGCTGAGAACAAAGCCCAAGTCCTCAGTTCTGCTAGATGAGCCAGTATTAACCAGTCACCTACTACTTCTCCAGCCACAGATTCTTCCCTCTGGAAGCACAGAGTAAAATGTCGTCATTATGGAATCATGTTGATGGGGCACTGGCTGGGTTTAATATCAACACTGCCAAATAAGACTATACCTCAATTACAATTTGACTATAGCTGTAGATACCAATACGTTTGTCTATAACCATATGTTTCTACACATTCCTGGTCTAAAAACTTTGAGAGTAGTGGTGAAGATATCCCCAATAGGGAGACTGAATGCATATCTACCAGGATATTATTAAACATAATAATCCAATTAAAAGATACTATCCATATTGAAATCAAAGGGAAATAACTTACTCATATGATTAGTATTCATATCACACGTACTTTTTAAAAAATAATCTGAAATTCTAATTGCATTATTCTTCCAGCTGAGCACCAGGAGCAGTACAGAAGGAACATCAGTCGCCTAAACAGCCAATTAGAAGAACTGATTGCCATGGAAAGTGCCATGTCTACTTGTGTTTCAGGAGGTCCCTGCAAGTGCAGTTTGTAGGTTCCGGTGCTGGCTGTTGGGAAGGGCGAATGAAGTCTGGAGGGGGCTCATATATACTATCATGTTGTGTAAGTGGGGCCATTGTGCTTCTTTGGGCAAGGTAAGATGGAATGCGACTCAACACCTCCACGTTTCTAAGGATCCAATATTTAGGAGAAGGACAGTGAAGTTGAACCCATTTACGTTTCACTTATTCAACCAAAATCTCCAGACCCTATATTTGATCTGCCCGATTCAAAAGCACAATATATAATCAAACAAATATATCTTAAGTGGGTTATGTACTTGTTCAGTACATAGCATTAATAAGTTCTAAAATCACTATCACTTCCAGGGGTATTTGTAATATCTAAAGAGATATATGAGATCTCAGTGCACTGAAGTCTTACTGCAAAAGAGCTCTTCAATGGAGTAAACTTTCAGAATTCACATTCCTATCGTGACACGAACCTGACTTCCTAAACGTGAAATTCCCTGTAATGTCAGAGAAAGGACTTGCACCCTATAAAAGGCATATCTTTCACCTAGGAGCATACAACTAGAGGCCATGGCAGAGAGGACACCTAGGAGCACTGATTGGTTCTTCTTCTTTATGTTATAGACACATGGATACATGATTCAAAGGAACAAAATATTAAATGTATTTTAGATTTTAAACATGATTGGGTGGGAACAATGATATTGGAGAAAACTTTGAAGTAATTGACTCCTGAATTTCTAGCCAAAACATAGAGACATTACATGCTATATTGGCCTCGATACATTCTCATCAATGAAGACACAGAAATTTAATCTGAAAACGGTTTGCAGATGGGCATGCGTGGCCCAGGAATTTACTCTCCACAACTGGGAATCAAATATATGTGGATATCTATGGTTTTAGAGAGGCCTGATAAATAGAAAATTCCAGGACAGTCTCACCAAGTGAGGTGTAGAGAAAAAAGAAAAACAGACAATAAAAACACCTAGGAATAAAATATATGTGGATATCTATGATGTTAGGGAGGCCTGATGAACAGAAAATTGGGGGAAAGGCTCACCATATAGGGTGGGGAGAAAAAAAAAGGAATACAGACAATAAAAACAGACACACCTTGGAAATTTACAATTCTTCTGGCCTGTCAGGACACAATTCATTTTCAAAATTCCATAATGTGTATTAAGGTGATGCCTAGACATCATAGACATTTGGACTGTAAACTGAGAGCCCTCATGACCCTTTCCTTATCAAGTTGGTTCTGGGAACTGTTTCTAACAGAATCAAGAAACAAACTTTATGTTAAGCACAAATCAACATTCAAAAATACTCAGACTTTTAAAACAAAACCTACCTGGCATTGGAGGAAACGGTGGTCCCACAAAGTCCCCTGGTGGGACATACCATCCAGAACCTCCACAGACGTTTCCTTGAGGAGGAGGTGGTGGGATCTGGCCTCTTGGATCAACTATAAAGGCAGGGCCCTCAGGTCCTCTAAGCTCAGAACCAAGTGGAGGAGTCAATTCATGTCCAGCTGCATCAAGTGCATCATGGCCAGAGGTGGGCAAACGTGTCTCCTGGAACAGAGTGACAATATGCTGTCAGTGAGGTAGTTTGCTTCACTATTCCTTTACCGGGATTGTCAGGCACAGAAGAAAGCATTCCATGACATTCCAGCAAGCCATGTAACAGCCCCAGTTTGCCACATGTGTACAGGTGCCGCCTACTCGCTATCCTAACTAGGGTTACTAGTTCAGCACAAATCGTTAAACATGGCAGTGACACTCTCCCTAGCTCACCCTCAAACAAACACACAGTTCATGCTGATCTAGATAGACAGAAAGTTTACGAAACAGACAAGCACCAGGAGGTAGTTAGGGACAGTGGCCTTGAACACATGAACTCCCATTCAGATATTGGTATAGTTCTGTCAGTATGTGGCCACATGGTCAATACACTGGGATCGAAACTGGAAGCATCTCTAATGGAAAAACCTATCTGGAATCGAAAAATAACGACGGTTTTTATCAGACACAGACAAATAGGAAAACTCTTGAGTTGAGCATATGTCCACAATGAACAAAATCAAGGCTGTGTGTTAAAAGTAAAATAGATACATATTAAGATTCCAGTAAGATTTGCAGGACAGAAGTATGAAAAAGAGCATTACAATTGAACAAATGTTGAATGTCTTCTAAAAGTGTTAAAAGTTGAGGTGGGAGATATCAGTGTTTTTTTTTTATCATTGTTTTTCTCTTGTTTTTGTTAGCATTTTTTTTTTTTCATTTCACAGAAAGGGCATTTTTGACTCCATGTATGTCTGCATACTATTTTCACTCACTGTTCTTGAAGGGCAGAATAGGACATCAGATCCCTTGAAATGGAGTTAAGATGGGTGGTGAGCCACCACAGAGTTTCTGGGAATCAAAACCAGGTCCTTCAAAAGAGCAGCGAATGCTTTTAATAGTGTATGCCTTTTCAGTCCTACCAGGTTTTCAAGGCACATTCTGTCCATATAGCCCACGCAGGCTTTGAAAATGCCATGCTCCTGCCTGAATCTGCAAAATGCTGGGAACACGTGGGCCATCAATCCCTGGCCCGTGATCTGTATGATTTCACAGAAGGTTACAGGTCAACAATGAGTGGTGATGCTAGGTCTAAGTATACTTAATAAATATCACAACGCACAAGAGCTCAAGTCTTGTTCTAATGAAACCTAGAAACTCCTTGTGGATCCACGGGTAGATGTCAATTTCCACAACTTACCACGGGGTCGTGTTTGGTGGCACTCTTCCCGGACTCCAATGTTGAGTACACTGGCTCACCTAGAAGTTAAACCAGGAAAATTCATGAGTTCTCCCTTTATTTTCAGGAGGTTTCCCAATCCAAATACCACTGACATGTCCCATTCCCCTTGTCGGGATAGAATACAGGGCGACAGGAATACAATAGCAATGCTCATCACGGTGACAAAAGCAGCCTCAGACTTGGGAGAATTTCCATAGAACACATATGGTTTTGAAGTGTGCTGGTGACATGTACAGCTGGCTCTTAGGCAATCTTGCTTACTATTAGCCTTAAAGAACAACTAGAGATTCAGCATTCACATCCTGTCTGCATGGTATGCCAACCTTTCCTTCAGGACTGGACGGGCACTGTTATGGTCGAGAACCCTTACAAGTGACTCAACAAACATATAATGAAAAGTTCAATTTCTTAATATTATGTTTTGTTTATGTCCATTGCATTTATAACTACAACAGAAACACACCTTTCCTGATTCAGTGTATAATGAGTGACAGTAGCAGGCAACCTGACAGGTTAAATCTACTAAATATAAATGATGGAATGAGATAATTTATTAAGAACAAGAAAACAAATTATTTTACAGGTAGTCGTTTAAATATCCACTGGCGTCGGCCGGCTTCATATCGTTGTAGGAAACAGGATGGATGTAAATGGACTGTAATCTATGAGATGATACCCATGGAACTCAGGAGAGTTGGTATTATGGCCAGATAATGGAATGCATTACTATGGCATCAAAACTAACCTTACACATACACACACACATTAGCTGACACACCTATATCGTTCACAGCATGAATGGTGTGGTCAAATGGCTCCAGTGGTCAAGGGAACAGTCCACTCTTCCTTAGGACCCGAGCTTGGTTCACAGAAACTACACAGCAGCTGACAGCCATCTGTATCTGCAATTCCAGTTTCTCTGAAGGCTTCTTATGTCCTTCACATGTGTCACACATGAGCGTGATACACAGAAATAAGATGGAAGCATTGCCACAATCATGGGATAGCTGCCAAGGAGGGCTGTTAACAGGGCGTACTTACAGCCCAAAAGAGAAAAGTGCCTTGCACCGAAGCTCTATGTAGATGCTGGGACCAAAGCCCAAGTCCTCAGTTCTGCTGGAGGAGCCAGTATTAACCAGTCACCTACCATTTTTTTCCAGCCACAGACCCTGCCCTCTGGAAGCACAGAATAAAACGTACTCATTATGGAACCATGTTGATGGGACACTGCCAAATAAGACTTTACTTCAATTAAATTTTGATGGGCTATACCTGCAGGTACCTATACGTTTGTCTGGAACCACATGTTTCTACACATTCCTGGACTAATGAAATCGATAATAGTTGTTAAGATATCCCCAATACTGAGAATGCAGGCATAACAACAACGATTATGTTAGACATAATAATCCAATTAAAAGATACTATCCATATGGAGATCAAAGGGAAATACCTTACTCATAAAGTTAGTAATCATATCACACGTCCTTTCCAAAAACTAATCTGAAATTCTAATCGCATTAGGCTTCCAACTGAGCAACAGCAGCAGTACAGAAGGAACAGCAGTCGCCTAAACAGCCAATGAGAAGAACCGACTGCCTTGGAAAGTGACAAGTCTCCTTGTGTATCAGGAGGTGCCTGCAGGTGCATTTTGCACGTTCGGGAGCTGGTTGTTGGGAAGGGAGAAACGAGTCTGGTGGGAGCTCATATATACTTTCATGATTTGTGAATCTTTGGGGAAGTGAAGATGGAATGTGACACGGCACCCCCACGTTTCTCAGGATCCAAGAAGCTGAACCCGTTTACGTTTCACTTATGCAACCAAAGCTCCAGACCATATTTTTGATGTTCCCAACTCAACACCACAATACATGATCAAAGGAATAAATCTTGAGTGGAAATATGTACTTGTAAAGTACATAGCATTAATAAGAGATAACATAACTAACACTTTAAGGTGTATTTGTCCTATCTAAAGAGCTATATGAGATCTCAGTTCATTGGCGTCTTACTGTAATAGAGCTTTCAATGGAGTAAACTTTCAGAATTCACATTCCTATCATGAGACCAACCTGTCATCCTCAACGTGAAATTCCCTGTAATGTCAGAGAAAGGACTTGCACCCCAATAAAGGCATATCATTTACCTAGGAGTATAATAATAGAGGCCATGACAGAGAGGAGACACCTGGGAGCACTGATTGTTTCTTCTTCTTCATGTTATAGACACATGGACACATGATTCACAGCAACAAAATATTAAATGTATTTTAGATTTTAAATATGATTGGGCGGGATCAATGACTTTGGGGGAAAACTTTGAAGTAATTGACTCCGGAATTTCCAGCCAAAACATTGAGTCATTACAGGATATATTGGCCTCGGTACATTCTTATCAATGAAGACACAGAAATTTAATCTGAAAACGATTTGCAGCTGGGCATGTGTGGCCCAGGAATCTACTCCCCGCACCCAGGAATCAAAAATATGTGAATATCTATGGTGTTAGGGAGGCCTGATGAAAAGAAAATTGGGGGAAAGGCTCACCATATAGAGTGGGGAGATAAAAAAAAGGAAAACAGACAATAAAAACAGACACAACTTGGAAATTTACAATTCTTCTGGCCTGTCAGGACACAATTCATTTTCAAAATTCCATAATGTGTATTAAGGTGATGCCTAGACATCATAGACATTTGGACTGTAAACTGAGAGCCCTCATGACCCTTTCCTTATCAAGTTGGTTCTGGGAACTGTTTCTAACAGAATCAAGAAACAAACTTTAAGTTAAGCACAGATCAACATTCAAAAATACTCAGACTTTTAAAACAAAACCTACCTGGCATTGGAGGAAACGGTGGTCCCACAAAGTCCCCTGGTGGGACATACCATCCAGAACCTCCACAGACGTTTCCTTGAGGAGGAGGTGGTGGGATCTGGCCTCTTGGATCAACTATAAAGGCAGGGCCCTCAGGTCCTCTAAGCTCAGAACCAAGTGGAGGAGTCAATTCATGTCCAGCTGCATCATGTGCATCATGGCCAGAGGTGGGCAAACGTGTCTCCTGGAACAGAGTGACAATATGCTGTCAGTGAGGTAGTTTGCTTCACTATTCCTTTACCGGGATTGTCAGGCACAGAAGAAAGCATTCCATGACATTCCAGCAAGCCATGTAACAGCCCCAGTTTGCCACATGTGTACAGGTGCCGCCTACTCGCTATCCTAACTAGGGTTACTAGTTCAGCACAAATCGTTAAACATGGCAGTGACACTCTCCCTAGCTCACCCTCAAACAAACACACAGTTCATGCTGATCTAGATAGACAGACAGTTTACGAAACAGACATGCACCAGGAGGTAGTTAGAGACAATGGCCTTGAATACATGAACTCCCATTCACATATTGGTATAGTTCTGTCAGTATGTGGCCACATGGTCAATACAGTGGGATCGAAGACTGGAAGCATCTCTAATGGAAAAACCTATCTGGAATCGAAAAATAACGACGGTTTTTATCAGACACAGACAAATAGGAAAACTCTTGAGTTGAGCATATGTCCACAATGAACAAAATCAAGGCTGTGTGTTAAAAGTAAAATAGATACATATTAAGATTCCAGTAAGATTTGCAGGACAGAAGTATGAAAAAGAGCATTACAATTGAACAAATGTTGAATGTCTTCTAAAAGTGTTAAAAGTTGAGGTGGGAGATATCAGTGTTTTTTTTTTATCATTGTTTTTCTCTTGTTTTTGTTAGCATTTTTTTTTTTCATTTCACAGAAAGGGCATTTTTGACTCCATGTATGTCTGCATACTATTTTCACTCACTGTTCTTGAAGGGCAGAATAGGACATCAGATCCCTTGAAATGGAGTTAAGATGGGTGGTGAGCCACCACAGAGTTTCTGGGAATCAAAACCAGGTCCTTCAAAAGAGCAGCGAATGCTTTTAATAGTGTATGCCTTTTCAGTCCTACCAGGTTTTCAAGGCACATTCTGTCCATATAGCCCACGCAGGCTTTGAAAATGCCATGCTCCTGCCTGAATCTGCAAAATGCTGGGAACACGTGGGCCATCAATCCCTGGCCCGTGATCTGTATGATTTCACAGAAGGTTACAGGTCAACAATGAGTGGTGATGCTAGGTCTAAGTATACTTAATAAATATCACAACGCACAAGAGCTCAAGTCTTGTTCTAATGAAACCTAGAAACTCCTTGTGGATCCACGGGTAGATGTCAATTTCCACAACTTACCACGGGGTCGTGTTTGGTGGCACTCTTCCCGGACTCCAATGTTGAGTACACTGGCTCACCTAGAAGTTAAACCAGGAAAATTCATGAGTTCTCCCTTTATTTTCAGGAGGTTTCCCAATCCAAATACCACTGACATGTCCCATTCCCCTTGTCGGGATAGAATACAGGGCGACAGGAATACAATAGCAATGCTCATCACGGTGACAAAAGCAGCCTCAGACTTGGGAGAATTTCCATAGAACACATATGGTTTTGAAGTGTGCTGGTGACATGTACAGCTGGCTCTTAGGCAATCTTGCTTACTTATTAGCCTTAAAGAACAACTAGAGATTCAGCATTCACATCCTGTCTGCATGGTATGCCAACCTTTCCTTCAGGACTGGACGGGCACTGTTATGGTCGAGAACCCTTACAAGTGACTCAACAAACATATAATGAAAAGTTCAATTTCTTAATATTATGTTTTGTTTATGTCCATTGCATTTATAACTACAACAGAAACACACCTTTCCTGATTCAGTGTATAATGAGTGACAGTAGCAGGCAACCTGACAGGTTAAATCTACTAAATATAAATGATGGAATGAGATAATTTATTAAGAACAAGAAAACAAATTATTTTACAGGTAGTCGTTTAAATATCCACTGGCGTCGGCCGGCTTCATATCGTTGTAGGAAACAGGATGGATGTAAATGGACTGTAATCTATGAGATGATACCCATGGAACTCAGGAGAGTTGGTATTATGGCCAGATAATGGAATGCATTACTATGGCATCAAAACTAACCTTACACATACACACACACATTAGCTGACACACCTATATCGTTCACAGCATGAATGGTGTGGTCAAATGGCTCCAGTGGTCAAGGGAACAGTCCACTCTTCCTTAGGACCCGAGCTTGGTTCACAGAAACTACACAGCAGCTGACAGCCATCTGTATCTGCAATTCCAGTTTCTCTGAAGGCTTCTTATGTCCTTCACATGTGTCACACATGAGCGTGATACACAGAAATAAGATGGAAGCATTGCCACAATCATGGGATAGCTGCCAAGGAGGGCTGTTAACAGGGCGTACTTACAGCCCAAAAGAGAAAAGTGCCTTGCACCGAAGCTCTATGTAGATGCTGGGACCAAAGCCCAAGTCCTCAGTTCTGCTGGAGGAGCCAGTATTAACCAGTCACCTACCATTTTTTTCCAGCCACAGACCCTGCCCTCTGGAAGCACAGAATAAAACGTACTCATTATGGAACCATGTTGATGGGACACTGCCAAATAAGACTTTACTTCAATTAAATTTTGATGGGCTATACCTGCAGGTACCTATACGTTTGTCTGGAACCACATGTTTCTACACATTCCTGCACTAATGAAATCGATAATAGTTGTTAAGATATCCCCAATACTGAGAATGCAGGCATAACAACAACGATTATGTTAGACATAATAATCCAATTAAAAGATACTATCCATATGGAGATCAAAGGGAAATACCTTACTCATAAAGTTAGTAATCATATCACACGTCCTTTCCAAAAACTAATCTGAAATTCTAATCGCATTAGGCTTCCAACTGAGCAACAGCAGCAGTACAGAAGGAACAGCAGTCGCCTAAACAGCCAATGAGAAGAACCGACTGCCTTGGAAAGTGACAAGTCTCCTTGTGTATCAGGAGGTGCCTGCAGGTGCATTTTGCACGTTCGGGAGCTGGTTGTTGGGAAGGGAGAAACGAGTCTGGTGGGAGCTCATATATACTTTCATGATTTGTGAATCTTTGGGGAAGTGAAGATGGAATGTGACACGGCACCCCCCGTTTCTCAGGATCCAAGAAGCTGAACCCGTTTACGTTTCACTTATGCAACCAAAGCTCCAGACCATATTTTTGATGTTCCCAACTCAACACCACAATACATGATCAAAGGAATAAATCTTGAGTGGAAATATGTACTTGTAAAGTACATAGCATTAATAAGAGATAACATAACTAACACTTTAAGGTGTATTTGTCCTATCTAAAGAGCTATATGAGATCTCAGTTCATTGGCGTCTTACTGTAATAGAGCTTTCAATGGAGTAAACTTTCCAGAATTCACATTCCTATCATGAGACCAACCTGTCATCCTCAACGTGAAATTCCCTGTAATGTCAGAGAAAGGACTTGCACCCCAATAAAGGCATATCATTTACCTAGGAGTATAATAATAGAGGCCATGACAGAGAGGAGACACCTGGGAGCACTGATTGTTTCTTCTTCTTCATGTTATAGACACATGGACACATGATTCACAGCAACAAAATATTAAATGTATTTTAGATTTTAAATATGATTGGGCGGGATCAATGACTTTGGGGGGAAAACTTTGAAGTAATTGACTCCGGAATTTCCAGCCAAAACATTGAGTCATTACAGGATATATTGGCCTCGGTACATTCTTATCAATGAAGACACAGAAATTTAATCTGAAAACGATTTGCAGCTGGGCATGTGTGGCCCAGGAATCTACTCCCCGCACCCAGGAATCAAAAATATGTGAATATCTATGGTGTTAGGGAGGCCTGATGAAAAGAAAATTGGGGAAAGGCTCACCATATAGAGTGGGGAGATAAAAAAAGGAAAACAGACAATAAAAACAGACACAACTTGGAAATTTACAATTCTTCTGGCCTGTCAGGACACAATTCATTTTCAAAATTCCATAATGTGTATTAAGGTGATGCCTAGACATCATAGACATTTGGACTGTAAACTGAGAGCCCTCATGACCCTTTCCTTATCAAGTTGGTTCTGGGAACTGTTTCTAACAGAATCAAGGAAACAAACTTTAAGTTAAGCACAGATCAACATTCAAAAATACTCAGACTTTTAAAACAAAACCTACCTGGCATTGGAGGGAAACGGTGGTCCCACAAAGTCCCCTGGTGGGACATACCATCCAGAACCTCCACAGACGTTTCCTTGAGGAGGAGGTGGTGGGATCTGGCCTCTTGGATCAACTATAAAGGCAGGGCCCTCAGGTCCTCTAAGCTCAGAACCAAGTGGAGGAGTCAATTCATGTCCAGCTGCATCATGTGCATCATGGCCAGAGGTGGGCAAACGTGTCTCCTGGAACAGAGTGACAATATGCTGTCAGTGAGGTAGTTTGCTTCACTATTCCTTTACCGGGATTGTCAGGCACAGAAGAAAGCATTCCATGACATTCCAGCAAGCCATGTAACAGCCCCAGTTTGCCACATGTGTACAGGTGCCGCCTACTAGCTATCCTAACTAGGGTTACTAGTTCAGCACAAATCGTTAAACATGGCAGTGACACTCTCCCTAGCTCACCCTCAAACAAACACACAGTTCATGCTGATCTAGATAGACAGACAGTTTACGAAACAGACATGCACCAGGAGGTAAGTTAGGAGACAATGGCCTTGAATACATGAACTCCCATTCAGATATTGGTATAGTTCTGTCAGTATGTGGCCACATGGTCAATACAGTGGGATCGAAGCCTGGAAGCATCTCTAATGGAAAAACCTATCTGGAATCGAAAAATAATGACGGTTTTTATCAGACACAGACAAATAGGAAAACTCTTGAGTTGAGCATATGTCCACAATGAACAAAATCAAGGCTGTGTGTTAAAAGTAAACTAGATACATATTAAGATTCCAGTAAGATTTGCAGGACAGAAGTATGAAAAAGAGCATTACAATTGAACAAATGTTGAATGTCTTCTAAAAGTGTTAAAAGTTGAGGTGGGAGATATCAGTGTTTTTTTTTTATCATTGTTTTTTCTCTTGTTTTTGTTAGCATTTTTTTTTTCATTTCACAGAAAGGGCATTTTTGACTCCATGTATGTCTGCATACTATTTTCACTCACTGTTCTTGAAGGGCAGAATAGGACATCAGATCCCTTGAAATGGAGTTAAGATGGGTGGTGAGCCACCACAGAGTTTCTGAATCAAAACCAGGTCCTTCAAAAGAGCAGCGAATGCTTTTAATAGTGTATGCCTTTTTTCAGTCCTACCAGGTTTTCAAGGTGAAGATTCTGTCCATAGAAATTACGCAGGCTTTGAAGAAATGCCATGCTCCTGCCTGAATCTGCAAAATGCTGGGAACACGTGGGCCATCAAATCCCCAAGTAATCTGTATAGATTTCACAGAAGGTTACAGGTCAACAATGAGTGGTGATAGGTCTGATATACTTAATAAATATCCAACGCATAAGATACTCAAGTCTTGTTCTAATGAAACCTAAACTCCTTGTGGATCCACGGGTAGATGTCAATTTC